>NC_052572.1:80063302-80122507 GCF_016699485.2 Gallus gallus | reverse complement strand
TTCCACTCTAAACCGTTCCTTCTGCACTACTGCTCGGATCCTCCCTTAGGGCTGGAGCTCAAGAGGTCAACACAACAAAGAACGCAACGTGCAACTGGAAGGTATGTCTCAAAGCCTGAAGAGTGAGAACGGGACCCTGCAGATAGAGACTCTGAGAAGGGCCTCACAGGATGCCTGGGGAAGGGGACCTGCAAGTCAGACACAAGGGAAGAGCAACAGCTCTCCCTCCTTTTCTTGGTAACAGCGAGATAGTAGTGGGAGTTCTAGGTTGTGTGATTGTTATCACCATCTGCTGAGTGTTCCGTACCGTGGATCTAATCATTTCAGGTCCAGCTGACTTTCCGAGGTTGGTAGAGCCCATGGAGGGAGAGGGTTCCAGCCCTGCTGGACCAAAAGCACTGTGCCAACTGCAGGGAAATGAGACAGCGGTGCAGAAATCCAACCATCTCTGATTGCAAAAGCTGAAGAATGGCAACCTGGGAAGTTATTCCTAGCAAATCCACCGGTGAAATCGCAGCTAGGAGAGCAGGAGAAAGAGGTTTCTTTTCCGGTGGGCACGGGTGCCTCTTACCACCCGGAGATGATTTTGCAACACAAGTCGGAGCTACTGCCCAACAAGAAAAGGCTTCCCTTTTGGGATCAGTTCAAGAGAGGCTGAGAAAATAAGGAGGAATACATACATGCCTGTAGATGCCAGGTTCTCCAACACCGTTCCTCTGGCAAGACTGATCAGAACAAATGGATGCAGAGGGTCAATTGAATAACACTGGAGCTAAGGGTCAAACAAGATGAACTGACTGAAAATGGTAAGTCTGGCTTACATACAAACTGGCACAAACAGTGGTGTATCCCCAGAAGTTACAGAAATCTTCACTAAGGTATGCTTAGCCGTGTGGCTATCAGGGATGTCTGGTAGAGCCAAAATGCAGCCCTAAGTTCAAAGCAAGAGCTACGGCTAGCCCACTCAGGGTTAAGCAGTGCCCTTTGAGGATATGCAACTGGAGAAGGAGAAAAGAAACCATAGATAACTTGTGGATTTCGGATTACTAATTGAATGTGAATCCATATACAATACTCCAATCTCTCAGATGAATCCATATGATCCATACACTTTAGTAACTAAGTTAGGGAACAAGTAGGTGGAGTTTACCTTCTGGGTTGGAAGGATGCCTTTTCTGCCTGGTTTGGCCATAGGAAGCCTAAGGTGATTTGCCATTGAATAGGAGAGCCCCAGTCCGGGACAAAAAAGACTCCGTTCACCTGGACAGTGTTAGCCAGGGCTGTGAGAACAGCCCAAGGATTTTGGAGAACTGCTCAACTCGGGAGCCTGAGATTTGGGTTCCTCCATCCCACGGTGGATCTTGATTGCAGCATGTGGATGCCACAGAAACAAAGAGGGCTGTGTGCAATGGACTGCGAATGTGCTGAATTTCTTGGTTTCAATGATCGACTTTCTCAACAGAAGGCACCAAGAACTCAACAGCAAGGGACCTATCTGGGATAGGAGATTACAGCTGGACTTGGAACCTCAAGGACTGCCAGGAAAGAAGCCATCTGCCAAAGCCCTGAGCCACAAAGTGCCGAGGAACTCCGTACATTCTCAGGAATGACAGCAGGGTGCCAACTGTGGATACATGGCTACGGACTGGTGGTAAAGCCCCTTCAGGAAGTGAGGAAGAGATGGCCAGAGTGGTTGAGGGCGGTGGCTGCACCAGTGCTCAAGATTCAAGAATCTGGGACATCTACGCTAGGCCAAAGAAGAACAGTTGGAATATCTCATACAGTGTCTATACTGTTTTGGAGGTAAAAGGGGGGCATGAGCTCTCACCCCCAGGGCTTCCTGAAATACCAGGCCATCCTGGAACAGCAGGATGTTGCAGAAATAACTGCAACTCCTATTGTCAACCCAGCATCTCTCCTTAGCGGAATTCCCAGAGAACAAGCATTTCAGGACTGCTTGGAAACAACTGAAGCTACGCACTGTTACCAGTCGGACCTGAAAGACGAATCCTGAGAAGATGCAGAAGACACCTGGCTTACTGATGCAAGCAGGTTGGTGAGACAAGGAAGCCGTAAGGCAGGATATGCAGGAACTGCTACTGACAAGGTCACCGAAACACAACCATT
The DNA here is from genome assembly GCF_016699485.2 of Gallus gallus. Lineage (NCBI taxonomy): Eukaryota > Metazoa > Chordata > Aves > Galliformes > Phasianidae > Gallus > Gallus gallus. The sequence continues at coordinate 80,120,380 of NC_052572.1, read as the reverse complement.
ACCTGGGGGGACTGTCTCTAGGAAGCCTGAAATAAGTGCCTTGACAAGAGCCTGACATAGACGCACAGATGCTAATTGTGGTGATGGGATGCTACATGCTCATAGGACCAGCTGAAGAGAGCAAGGATTGCTCACACACAAGGAAAAACAGCCTGATGTAAATCAACAAAGAGCGTGGCTATCATCCATTGTCAAAGACATCAGAAAGGGAACACCGTACCGGAAAGTGGAGAGAACATGGTGGATCAGGGGGTTCAACGAACAGGTCGTTGAAGAGGGCTTTAATTCCAGACCGTAAGCTTAAAATTGCTGAACCTGAGTCAAAACCTGTAAAATACTTTCAAGAAGACAGCAATCTAAGTCATCATTTAGAAGGGAAGAGAGCAGGCTGACTGATGGACACATTGTTTTGCCCTTTGCTACTCCATGGAAATTGGTTCTAAGAGAGGAGAGGAAAATGTCTTGGGCAAACAGACGTTACAAAGCACGATCCTAGTACCAGCAAAGGGCTACAAGTGGGCCTTTTGGGAAAGGGAACCTTCCAGGGCAACAGTGACAAAGTGACTTCCTGAAACCCCCAAGAAAAGGGGGGGATCGCTGGATGTTGGCACTAACTGATAGCTTTTGGGGATGGCCAGAGGTATTTCCCTGGAGGACTCCTAAGGCTGGGGAAATAACGAAAATGCTGTTACATGCTGTTAATTCCAAGGTTCGGGGTTCCTGTAGCAATCTCAGCTGATCGAGGCCCACATTTTTGCCAAGGTAGTCCAACAAAGAAGCACATGACTGGAACTGATTGGCAATTACACACACCTTATAGTCCGCAGTCATGCGGACAGGTGGAAAAAAATGAACCACCTGATCAAATTACAGATAGGAAAACTTGGCCAAGAGGCTGGGATTCACTGGCCGTCGGTACTACCTTTGGCACTTCTGAGAATTCGGACTAAACCCCGAACCAAGGAAGGATTAAGCCCACATGAGATTCTTTATGGGCGACCTTATACTGTACAAAAGGAAATCTCTATACAGGTGGGGGATAAGGTGTTGAGTGAATATATGGTCAGCTTGGCAAAGCAATTAAAGAAAATTGAACAAGCAGTATTTGGTGCCAGGGCACAAGGCCCAGATGGTCCAGTGCATGATGTATTGCCAGGCGACTATGTTTATGTTAAACCTCTCTCTCAGATTCACCTCTGGAACCAAAGTGGGAAGGACCCTACAGAATTCTCCTGACCACCCATACCACTGCCAAGGTAGAGGGACTTACACTGTGGATACGTCATACCTGCCTGAAGAAAGCACCAGGACCACAGCGGACAGCAGAAGAGAGCGGACCACTGAAAATCAGGATCCATAAGCATGTATAAGATTTTGATAATAGTCAGTATGATTGGAGCAGTAGTCACAGCTTGGCAAGAGAATAGCTACTTAAAAATAACTGATAAAATTGGCCAGGCTCTCAACAAATCTTGTTGGATATGCACTGCCTTCCCTAGAGGGGAGGGAAAAGTGCCTGTTTATGGGATAGTGGCACTACATTGGACCATTCCAGATTGGCTAGAGCACGGAAAGGGTAAGTTTGGGATAGAAGACAAGTCACAAAAGGGACCTAAGTTTGATTTACTAGTTATTAACTTTACTAGATCTATCTTTGTAGGCAGAAAAACTGATGGTAAAGGTGGGGTGGAGGTTGGATGACGGAACTTGACAGGCATAGGGTGTAGCTGGGAATATGGAAATTCTGGGGTAATATCAGGGATCAGTGAAGCTGGAAGGTGGAACCAAGGTGAGGGGTGTGATCCTAGGATCGATAAGGAGTCCTATTGGGTCTCAGATAAGAACGTACTTGGAATTGTAGAGATGGGAGCATCATTCACTCATCAGAAAAATATGTCCAGGCAATGTAAGTTACCTCATGGATACTGGTGGCTATGTGGAGACGGCCAGGCACGAAAGGCATTACCTTTAAATTGGATAGGGACTTGTACTACAGGATACTTAATACCCCAGACCACGGTGCATGAGGAAATCCCTCGGGGACTCCTAAGGACCCCTTGAATTAGAACTAAGCTTACATACAACCCCCTAGCTATATATAACAAAGGATACCACAGCTTTCTGAGAGCTCTTAGCCCGGCTCTAGGAGTTACCCAGCTAGAAAAAGCTAGAGTCAATATCTCTGCAACTCTGGAAATTGTGGAGAATGCCACAACAGATGTATTACAGGCAATCCAAGAAGAGGTATCCTCCTCATCCAAAGTAGTACTCCAAAATAGGATGGCATTAGACCTATTAACAGACAAGGGAGGAGGAGCATGTACAATAATAAATCAGAGTTGCTGTGCTTACATCAATAAGGATTTAAGAACTGAAACAGAATTAAGTAAAATTTGGGAACAGACGAAAGTCCTGCATAGGACAAATCAAAATGACACCAATTGGGAAGGAGATTTAGGGAACTTGCTTACTAGCTGGCTAGTAGGTTTGTAGGTTTTACCTGTGTGATGATAAAGTGCTCTGCCTGCCTGTGCTGAAATACAAGAAAAGAATACGAGATATGGAAGAAACATGAGCTAAGGCAAAAGGTGGAAAGTGGGACCTATTTTGGGACAAATAGAACAGATTAGAGAATCTAGCAGGTAGACGTCCTGCTAGATTATAGAAAAGGGGGAAATTGAAGGGCAAAATCAGGTCCCTGCAGTATAGAAAGAAGGGCTTCATAGCAAGAAAAGAGAAAGCAGCTTCACAAAGTAGACATAAGGGGCAAATAGAGATAGTTTATGTAGAGAGTATTATAAAACAAAGGATTCCGAGCATTTTTACAGGTGCTAGGTCCAGAATAACATGGAGAATGAAGGCCATAAAGCTAAGGACCGGAGAACAGCTCAAAAACATTTGGCAGGGAGGTAATTAGATGTCTGAAGTTACCTCATGGATACCACATGGTGGTTATGTGGGGACGCTCAGGCACGGAATGCAGTACCTTTAAATTGGACAGGGACTTGTACTACAGGATACTTAATACCCCAGACCATGGTGCATGAGGAGATCCCTCGGAAACTCCTGAGGACCCTTGGGATTCAAACGAAGCGTACATACAACCCCCTAGCTATATAGAACAGGGGATACCACTGCTTTCCGAGAGCCCTTATCCCGGCTCTAGGAGTTGCCCAGCTAGAAAAAGCTAGAGTCAATATCTCTGCAACTCTGGAAATCATAGAATGCCACAACAGATGCATTATGAGCAATCCAAGAAGAAGTATCCCCTTTATCCAAAGCAGTGCTCCAGAATAGGATGGCACTAGACCGATTAACAGCCAAGGAAGGAAGGGTATGCACAAGAATAAATCAGAGTCGCTGTGCTTACAGCAAGAAGGATTTAAGAATCGAGAGAGATTGATGGAAAGTTTGGGAACAGACCAAAGTCCTGCATAGGACAAGTCAGGATGACCCCAGCTGGGAAGGAGATTTAGGGAACTTGCTTACTAGCTGGCTACTGAATCTAGGATGGTTAAAGCAGCTCTTCCTAGTTTGCATCCTCTTGGTGCTGTTGGGAGGTTTTACCTGTGTCATGATGACATGCTCTGCCTGCCTGTGCCGGAGTACTAGAAAGAAAAAGGAGATATGGAAGAGACATGCGTTGAGGCCAAAGGTGGGAAGTGGGGCCTATTTTGGGACACGTAGAACAGAATCAAAATGATCTAGCAGGTAGAAGTCCTGCTAGACTATAGAAAAGGGGGGAACTGAAGAGTGAGAACAGGAGCCTGCAGTTAGAGAGAGAAGGGCCTCACAGCAAGAAAAGGGAAAATAGCTGCACAAAGTAAAAATAAGAGGCAAACAGAGAGAGTTTAGGTAGAGAGTGTTAGAAAACAAGGGATTGCAAGCACTTTCACAGACACTAGGTCAGGAATAACAGGGAGGATGAAGGCCATCGAGATAAGGGCTGGAGAGCAGCTCAAAAACACGTGGCAGGGAGCTGATTAGATGTCTACAGGGCAAGTTAGTGTGAATGGTAGGTGGAGCGATCCCCCTTGCACCAGGGAGTACGCGCGTCACCAAGAAACACATGCCTGCTCTATATCCTTACCGGCTATATGGTCTGATTGTTGCACGTCAAGCCCAGAAGAGACACCTCCCTCACCTTGGGCACAGCTCACCAACCAAGAGCCAGGCCTTGCCAACTTGGTTGATCTGAGAAGGCGGGAGGGTGCCGCACATCACACCAGAAGTATCCATTTCACTTGCAGTTCCATGGAGAGAACAACACCAACTAACAGGCCTGAATGAATTCACTCACAGGATGAACGAGTTTGTTCTTCATTAAAAAGCACACAGAGATTCCTAAACTAAAAAGAGAAGGGCAGCACTTCAGATCGGCCAAACAGGTTCCTGTTCCTACGACTCATCCTCTTACCCTCGCTTGCCTCCCCTCATCCCCTTCCCCTACTCCTCCGTGATGCCCACTGGCTTCAAGTCAGGTCGCAAACACATAGGACTCCTTCCACAAAACTCCAGCAGAAAGGATGTCACACTTGTTCCACACACTCAAATGGACCAAGCAGCGCTCTGCAGTATGCTCTGCAGACTCAGCCCCAAAGCCTGGCTGGGCATCAGCACATGCATCATTCTTCAAACGCCCCAGCCCAGCAGCAAGGGAACAAAGCGTTGCGACAGCTGAAACAAAAATGCTCGGGGACATTCCTGCTAGCACTGAACGTGAACAGATCTACCACTGAGCAACAGCACGTGGGACAAACAGCAGGAAACAACCAACCTGCACAACTAACTCGTTGCCGGTTGGTCCAGATGTCTGTATGCTCCCTCCCACGGCCCAGGCCAAGCTTGCTGAGCTGCTCCTCCTTTGTGCAGGACGACAGCGGTGCCCATGGCATGTGGCGGCTATGAACAGCATGCCTTTTACTTGCTTTTCCTCTCTCCGTCTTCCATCACCAAACAGCACCTCCAATCTCTCCTGGCTAAAAAATCACTTGGGTAAAAAAAGAACTGGAAACCTTACTTTTAAAATTACAACTTGATGCTTTAAAGCAGAAGCTCACCTAGCAAGGACACCTACCTTAGACAAGCTCAACCTACACGGAAAAGTTATTCCTCTGCCTCTGCACACACGGCACGCATTTTCAGCTGCAGTAGTCAGCCCAGTTCTCAGCACAGCTTTACCATCCACAGAAAGCCAGTTCACCGCCGCCATCTTTTTCTCTCTTCTGAAACACTCTACTGCTGCAAGAAGCAACGGTTAGAATCACACAATCACAGAACTGTAGGGGCTGGAAGGGACCTCTAGAGATCGCTGAGTCCAACCCCTCCCCTCGCAAGACAGGCTCCATACAGCAGGCTGTACTGTAGGCATCCAGCTGGGTTTGGAGTATCTCCAGAGAAGGACAATCCACAACCTCCCTGGGCAGCCTGACTATATACCCCCCCGCCCATAACCTCCCCACAGCCACCTATAGCCCCAAATCCTCTGATTGCTCACCGCAGCCCCAGATCCCCCCTAGTGTCCCCCTCAGCTCCTTATAGACCCATACGCCTTAACAGTCCCTGCACAGCCCCCGTCACACCCATATCCCCCTATAGAATCATAGAATCATAGAATCGCTAAGGTTGGAAAAGACCCACAGGATCATCCAGTCCAACCATCCGCCGTTCATCAACGGTTCTCGCTAAACCATGTCCCTCAACACAACATCCAAACGCTCTTTAAACACTACCAGGCTCGGTGACTCCACTACCTCTCTAGGCAGCCCATTCCAGTGCCTGACCACCCTTTCAGACAAGTAGTATTTCCTAACATCCAGCCTGAACCTTCCCTGACGCAGCTTGAAGCCATTCCCTCTCGTTCTATCACTAGTCACCCGGGAGAAGAGGCTGGCCCCCAGCTCACCACAACCTCCCTTCAGGTAGTTACAGAGAGCAATAAGGTCTCCCCTGAGCCTTCTCTTCTCTAGACTGAACAACCCCAGCTCCTTCAGCCACTCCTCATAAGGCCTGTGCTCCAGAGCCCTCACCAGCTTTGTTGCCCTCCTCTGGACACGCTCCAGGGCCTCGATGTCTTTCTTACATTGAGGGGCCCAAAACTGGACACAGTACTCGAGGTGCGGCCTCACCAGTGCTGAGTACAGGGGAATAATTACTTCCCTGTTCCTGCTTGCCACACTATTTCTGATACAAGCCAGGATGCCATTGGCCTTTTTGGCCACCTGGGCACACTGCTGGCTCATGTTCAGTCTAGCATCAATCAACACCCCCAGGTCCATTTCCTCTCCACAGTCTTCCAGCCACTCTGCCCCAAGCCTGTAGCGTTGCCTGGGGTTATTGTGGCCAAAGTGCAGGACCCGGCATTTGGTCTTGTTGAATCCCATCCCATTGGCTTCAGCCCAGCTATCCAACCTATCCAGATCCCTCTGTAAGGCCTCACTACCCTCAGGCAGATCGACACTTCCAGCTAGCTTGGTGTCATCTGCAAACTTACTGAGGGTGCACTCAATGCCCTCATCCAGGTCATCAATAAAGATATTAAAGAGGACAGGCCCCAGCACCGACCCCTGGGGAACACCACTCCTGACCGGTCGCCAGCTGGATTTAACTCCATTCACTACCACTCTCTGGGCCCGGCCCTCCAGCCAGTTCCTTACCCAGCAAAGAATGTATCTGTCCAAGCCACGATCTGCCAGCTTCTGGAGGAGAATACTGTGCGAGACAGTGTCAAAGGCTTTGCTGAAGTCTAGGTAGACCACATCAACAGCCTTTCCCTCATCCACCAGACGGGTCACTGGATCATAGAAGGAGATAAGGTTGGTCAAGCAGGACCTGCCCTTCGTGAACCCATGCTGGCTAGGCCTGATCCCCCGGTTGACCTGCATGTGCCGTGTGATCTCCCTCAAGACAATCTGCTCCATAATCTTCCCCGGCACCGAGGTCAGGCTAACAGGCCTGTAGTTCCCTGGATCCTCCCTGCAGCCCTTCTTGTAGATGGGAGTCACATTGGCAAGCCTCCAGTCTTCTGGGATCTCACCCGTCAACAAGGAGCACTGATAGATGATGGAAAGCAGCTCGGCTATCACCTCCGCCCGTTCCCTCAGCACTCTCGGGTGAATCTCATCCGGTCCCATGGACTTGTGGCAGTCCAGTTGGAGTAGCAGGTCTCTAACTGTTACCTCCTGAATCGTGGGGAGTTTAGTCTGCTCCCCAGCCAAGGCTGCCAGGTCAGGGAGTAGAGAAACCTGAGGATAACCGGTCTGTCTTTTAAAGACAGAGGTAAAGAAGGCATTCAGAACATCTGCCTTTTCCTCATCCTCAGTGGTTACATTGCCAGCCTCATCCAGTAGAGAATGGAGATTCTCCCTGGTCCTCCTCTTACTGTTGATATACTTGTAAAAGAGTTTCTTGTTCCCTTTTACCCCAGCAGCCAGCTTGAGTTCAAGCTGGGCTTTAGCCTTTCTGATTTTCTCCCTGCACATCTTAACAACTTCTTTGTATTCTTTCTGGGTTGCCCGTCCCTTCTTCCACAGGAGGTAGATTCTCTTTTTCTCCTGGAGCCTCAAGAAGAGTTCCCTATTCATCCACGCCGGTCTTCTTCCGCACCGGCTCATTTTGCGGCTTAGGGGGACAGCCTGCTCCTGCGCCTTTAAGACTTCCTTCTTAAAGAGCAACCAGCCATCTTGTACCCCTTTGCTTTCTAATACTGACCCCAGGGGACTCTCCCTACTAGTCTCCTGAACAATTCAAAGTCTGCCCTCCGGAAGTCCAAGGTAGCAGTTTTGCTGTTCCCCCTCCTGCCTCCACCAAGAATCGAGAACTCTACCATGTCGTGGTCACTCTGCCCAAGACAGCCCCCAACCAGTACATCTCCCACCAGACCTTCTCTGTTTGTGAACAGCAGGTCTAACAGGGCAGCTCCTCTCTTAGGTTCTCTTACCAGCTGCATCAAGAAGCCTCCCCGCAGCTCCCAGTAGCCACAGGCCCACCTTAGCCCCGGTTCTGGGGAGCTGCAGGGGGTCTGGGGGCACCGGGAGCAGCGCTGGAGGAGTTGGGGGTGGGGGGGCACGGTTCAGATGCTGGCAGCAGCACTGTGGCGCTGGGGGACCCGAGGCCTCCATCCGTCCCAATCCCACCACCCATCCCCCAGCCACATCCCACAGCCCTCATCCCAATCCCACAGCCCAACCCCACGGGAGTTCCACGGGGGAGGGGAGGGCAGTGTGCTTGGGGGGCCGCGCAGGGCCCCTCTCCCTCTCCCGCTCCCGTTCTCCCGCACACCTCCGGCGGAGCTGTCCTCAGCACTCGCTCCCGTTGTGCCGCGGCTTCCGGCTCGGTGCTGCCCGGACAGCGCCGGCTGACGCCGCGCTCTCCTGCGGGGGGGCCCGGGCTGCCGGAGCGGCGCTTCGTTGACGACAACCGGGCCTGACACTGCCGGCTCCCAACGGCCGCACCCGCGCACGGCAGCTCAGCCAATGGCAGCCGGCGAAGCTGCCGCTGACCAATAAGACGCCGGGGGAGGGACAGAGCTGTTGCTGACCAATGAGACAACGGGGGAGGGACAGAGCTGCCGCTGACCAATGAGACGCCGGGGGAGGGACAGAGCTGCCGCTGACCAATGAGAGCCCGGGGGAGGGACAGAGATGCCGCTGAACAATGAGACGCCGGGGGAGGGACGGAGCTGCCGCTGACCAATGAGACGCAGGGGGACGGACACAGCTGCCGCTGACCAATGAGACGCCGGGGGAGGGACGGAGCTGCTGCTGACCAATGAGACGCCGGGGGAGGGACGGAGCTGCTGCTGACCAATGAGACGCAGGGGGAGGGACGGGCAGATGCTGCTCACGGGGAGCTCCTCCTGCCGCTGCTGGATGCTGATGCTGACAGGGCTGCAGATGCTCTGCAGGGCCAGCTCGTAGCTGGGAGCCACGAATGGACACGGCGGGAGAGACGAGAGAGCTGGCGGGGACCAGCCGAGGCATCCAGGAGCATCCAAAAGCAAGGCTCCTCCGTAACGAGGAGCCGAAGACACCGCGTGCGTAGGTGCGTACCCGAAAACGCGCATGCAAAACGCTGTGTGCGCGGTGCTGCATGCGCAGCGCGGTGCCGAGCCCGGCGGGTCCTGGGATGCTGCGGTGCCGGGGCCGCTTCACGCCCGTACCGCGACCGCCGATCTCCGAGCCGCTCGGGTTCCGCTGCTGCTGAGAGCGCTTTGAAACGGCCGGGGGACGGCGCGGGGCTGCGGGGGGAAGGGGACGTCTGCTGGTCCGCCGCGGCGGAGAGCAATTTGGATGGCGCCGGGCGCTCGGGGGCAGCTGTGAGCCGAACCGGTCCGCTCCCGGGATGGGCTCGGGCATCGAACGGCGGAAATAGATGAGGGGCAGCCTGGTTTAGAAGGAGGAGATCGCTGAGACGGGGGTCCGAGAATCGACTGCTCGCCTGCACGTGTAGCAGTTAGGAGCAACAGTTGCTGGTTTGGAGTCGTCGGGCGCATGCTCGCTGTGACCTGGAGGACTAATCACAATAGAGAGCGGCGGATGAGCTGCACAGAGCGGTTACGAAGCCACTTCCGCATTCCTACGCGCACGCGTTGTGCCGCCTGCAGGACTGAGCAGCGGACAGCGGCAGTTCCGCGCATTGGCCACGAGGTGGCGGCAGAGACCGCGGAAAGAACTTGGACGGGATCGATGCGGCCCGCGGCGCAATCGCTGGCGGTCAGTGCTCTGTCGGGATGACGGGGGAAGAACACGGAATGAGAAGTGGGGGGCGGTGGGGGTGAAGACGAAGAAAACAGAGGGAAACTCCTCCAAACTCAGGAAAGCCGTGCTAAGAGCTTTACAAAAAGAAAATAATAATAATAATAAAAAAAAAATTAATTACTTTTTGCCAGCATCTGTTGCAGTGTTTTTAAATATTCACATGCCAAAATGTAACTGCCCAGTACATTTAACGACAACAAAATTAAAGCACGTTGGCAGAAAGCAGAGCGCCATATTGGTGTTCACTCAGCCTCTGTCTTCTTCGTGCTTTCATGTATTTCACAGCTACCTAATGTAAATCACAGCTACCTCTGGAAGACAGCCCGAGAGCTGTGCAGGTCCATCAGGCTCAGCTGCAGCTTTTCATCTGCCCTTCTCTGGCCCTCCTGCAGCTGGAGAGAGAGCACAGGAGGGCACGTGGGATGCAGACTCTCCCTAGTCAGCCGCAGCAGTCGCTCCTGCCAGCACTCCCTTTCCCCCACGTCTTTCCCATTGGACAGTCCGGAGCCCTGTGTGGCAGAGGAGGAGAGAGCTGCAGGCAGAAGGAAAACGGGCTGCTGGGATTCCTCCATCCCACTGCCAGGTGTCTTCTCTGGCATTTTGGGGGTGGGAAGGGAGTTGTGGGAGCACCCGTGGGGCTCCGGGCAGGAGGGAAGGAAGCAAAGATGCAGCTGCAGGCAGCGGGCTCTGGGCTGGAGCAGTGCAGCCAGGCACAAACAGTGACAACGTACACACACAGATAAACACCCAGCACAGAATCTGGCACTCTACGGTCCTCCCAGAGCTTGTTACTGCTTTTTAGGCTGCTCTACAGGTATTCTGTCCTTTCCCCTTCATTTCCCTGTCTCTTGCCCCCTTCCTTCACCCCGTGCCTTCCCCATTCCTTTTCCAGGCTTTCCCTTTCCTTTCCCCGCTTCCTTCCCCACGCCTTCCCCCTGCAACAGCCCCATGTTCTGCTGCTGTTCTCAGCTGACAATCCTTACACCACACTGTTCAAACACATCGGATCAGACTGCATATTGGCACTGATTTTAAAACAACACCACCAACAACAAATACATACAGTATTATGTGTGGATAACAAACTCCTACCTGCTTGAAGACCAATAGCAGCTCCTCATCCTGCAGTAACTCCTGCACACGGCCAGGTCTCCCGTGCAGGGATTTGGCATCTGCAGTGGCTTCGCAACACTGGATTTGAGTCTTAGACTTCCACCTCAATCTGCTCGACAGCTCCCCCCCTCAATCTGCTCTTGTGCTCCAGAGAGAGATCCAAGGCATGAAGAGGTGCAGTGCAACACAACTGGATAACGCTCTTGAAGAATGGCAACACCTGAGCAACACAGAGGAAGGTAGAAGGAATAAAAGGGCAAAGCAAGGCAAAACCTTGGGGAAAGAAAGGGAAAGGTGAGAGGAAAATGTCACACAGCCTGCAAGGTGCCCTAAAGAGCCATAACCAAGTCTGGCAGCACTGCCGTGCTGTGCAATGAGAAAGATTTGTATATTTACACGGTTCTTACCTGTTCAGGTAACCAGTCACCTAAGTTGGGTTCTGGGGAATTATGGGACATGCACCTTTCCAATCCTGAGCAGCATATGGACAAGCAAGGAGAAGGAAATAAAGGAAGGCAGAGCACCATCAACACAGACAGTGAATGTCCATGCAGATTCCCAAATAGACAGCTTCCTGGGTTGTTTCTGCTTTTGTAGCATTTGCGTGCTGCAGATGAGGAAAACGCTCTGCTGTTTGAGTCTTCTTCTGCAAGAGCCACCTACAGGTAAATGGCAGCTAACCTGCAGACCGAGCACTACTGCCTGGCGTTGTTCAGGGGGAGCTCCTCCTGCCGCTGCTGGATGCTGATGCTGACAGGGCTGGAGATGCTCTGCAGGGCCAGCTCGTAGCTGGGAGCCAGGAATGGACACGGCGGGAGAGAGGAGAGAGCTGGCGGGGACCAGCCCAGGTATCCCTCACTCAAAAGCATCACAAAGCCACAGCCATAGCATGGAAGCTGGGCATGATCATGAGCAGCATCCCGGATGCTGGAGATTCTTTGCTACCATACACTACGGGAGCACAGCTCTCGCTGCAGGCATCCCACAGCCAGACAAAATGGGAACAAACCCGCAGCTCTGCTGCACGCACAGCCCACAGCCATAGACTTGCAACATGAGCTGCCTTGCTGTTGCTTGCATCCATCCCAATCCCTGGGAATGAAGACTCAGAAGGCAGTCAAGGCGTTGATCCAGCACCAGCGTGCTTTTATTCATTCACAGCCAGGAGGGCCTTTTGGTGAGAGGTCCGGTGTACACAGGGGACTCATTCTCTCTGGTGAAGGAGAGAGGGGCTCAGAGCTCGTGCTGCTGCCCGGTGCCTGGGACTGGAGCTCTGATTCTACGTCCCCCTCCACCAGGCTCGGCTCCTCCTGGCTGACGCTGACCTGCTCCTGCATGGAGCTGCTGCTGTCGGGGCACTCGGGCTGTGCTTGGGCTGGGCTGCACTGCAATGGTGCCCCGTCACAGTCCAGCTCGGTGACTGTTGTTTCTAGCAGGCTCAGGTCAGCGTCTTCTGCACAGCCGGGAGACATGAGGGCTTCCACTTGGATTATCTCCTTCACTCCATCACTGGTGTTATACGGCAGGCTGTCATCCGAGCTGCAGCGATTCGTGCTTCCTAGCAGCTCTCTATTGATGGAAGCACACAGTGAACCATCGCTATACGCTCTGGCTCTTCTGCGTGGACGAGGGCTCGGTTCACCTAGGAAGGAGTAGATACACAGGCAAACAGTTAGTGGCAAACTTGCACAAGCTGAATTATGAGAGTGGATCTTGAGATTTGCTTCTGCAGTGGCAGCAGGACAAAGCCAAGAGGACAATAGCAACAGTAGGAGCACTGTCTCGAAATGACCTGTTGCGCTTTTGTTGTTTGTCTTTCTCTTTTGTGTGGACTCCAAGCATGAATTCGATGGCGCTGACAAGCAGGGTTTTGACAGCTGGATGTGCACCCTTACCTGCCAGGACCACCACCTCTGTTTCTGAGGGCTCCCTGGCATCGCGCTGCAGTTGGCGTTTGCCCACAGAGGATGGTTTTCTGGGCTTGAAACAGGAACACCAACTGCATGCTGGGGATTCCTTCACCCTGCTGGGTGGACTTGGTCTGGAGGGAGAAAAGAGGGAGCGGTGTGAGTCGTGCATGGTGCAGGGTGAGGGAGGAGCTGCCCTGAGCTCTTGCCAACACTTGCTTGTTCCTAGCACTGCCTGATTCCTGGTGAAAGACAACTTAGAAGCTCGCTCTGATTCACAAGGTTGAGGTTCCATTCCTAGAGCTCAGACCTGGAGTCTTGCTGGCTACATTCCCCTCAGCCATGTCAACCCAGATGCAGAGCATGCGAGCAGAGGCTGCACAGCTGTCCAGGACAGCATCGAACGGAGGGCTTTGATTCAGCTGGCAGGCTTAACTGCTTGCTGAAAAATCGTGCAGCCAGAGAGGGAGTTCAAAAGCATCTCTGACACGTACATTAGCAATAGGCCCTCTGGTGGCTAAACTGAGCCCGTCAGGCAACTGCGTGTTAGTTGAACGTCAGAGTCCAAAGGGAGGGGACATTCAGTACACCACCACATGCACCATTAGAGTCACGTAGCTTCTGCAAGTTTTGGCTCTTGCAATAGTGGAGAAAAACCCACAAAAGCCCACCCAACCAAGTCTGATAGGAAGCTGCTGGAAAAGAAAGTCCTCTTTACCTTTCAGATGGAAAGTCAATGATTGTGTGGAATTTCCCCCACGCAGCTGCGGGGCCTTCTTCCACTTCCATGTCCCTGTTCTCTGTCACAGCGGGAGAGCTGCTGTGGCCTCCCCTCTGTGCCTGTGCCTCCTCCAGGGTGAGCAGCTTGGTGGCAGGAGAAGACACTCGCTCAGACTTGGGCCCTGATGAAGAACTGCACCCTGGAAGGGAAGACCACAGCTAAGAGGGAGGATCAGAAAGCAGCGGCACAGCCATCACAGTTCTGGGGGAGGTGCCGCACATCGATAGCCCTGCGATAGCAAAAGCGTTGCTCAACAATCCTGGAGAAGGCCTGCATTTGATCAAGGTGTCTCATCAAGACAAAGCTCATGCAGGAAGACGCTCACCTGCTCCATCTCCGATGCCTGATGTGGAGCTGGAGCAGAAGAGGACGTCGGTGTGGTTGATGATGAACTCTACCACGTCCGACTGCCTCTGCAGTTCCTCGCAGGCAGCTCTTCCGCTGGCGCAGGCAGCCTCGTTCTGCTGGGATCTGTAGAAAAGGCAGATTGGAGAAGTCATTGACCCGAGATCGTTTCCCCACGTTTGGGCATTTGGGCAGCCAAAGGCTGTCCAGTTGGGCTCTGGAGACTTCCGCAGTGGGCAAGCACTGATGCCACTGAAGACATTCTCCCGGCTGATCAAGGACACACCAGCCCCATCTGACAAAACCAAGAGAGCACAAATTGTCCTCCTCTCCAAAGTGTGCCCGTGGGGAGAACAGATCTAAGCCTTGTGCTGAGACGGAAAAAGAAGTTTACCTGAAGAGGTTGGGAGCCCACACAATTGCTAAGTTCTTAGCGTGCATGTTTGTGATGGAGCAGCTCCCAGCGAGACAAGCCAAGTGTCTCATCAGGTATTCCAGTGTCCTGGAAAGCAAGAGCCAAACCTTCAGCACCACTGAGCACGTTGGGCTCACATTCACCAAACAAACCTCACTGTTCTTGCTACTAGCAAGTAGATCAAGCTTTCCCAAGTGCCACGCTGCAGCACCAAGCCCCAGCACAGCACAGCTGCAGCCATCAGCTGCACCAGCCGTGCCCCCGTGCCCAGGAGCTGACCCAATCCATTCACCCCACGCAGCCATCCACCACTTCCACACACACAGGCATCACGTTGCCAGCGTGACACAAAGCCTGCCATCGCATCATCGCCCTCTGAAATGCAGCAGGGCTGAGCTCCCCACACCGAGGGCAGCAGTTTTCTGACCTGTAGTGAGGTGCAGGCAGCTGCTGGATGACCTCCTGCACTCGGAGCAACCGCTCCTCATCTGTACCGGCACAAACAGCGTCCTGGAAGAAAGCAGAAAGGGACTGAGACACACATCATGCGAGTCAAGCGTATGGGGCTAACAGAAAAAGGGCCTCAGAGCTGCAGAGGGCACTGCTGCTCCCATCTCCCACATTTCCAATGGCAGGATGCACACACCAGGTGTTATCCTGCACGCAGTGTGCAGGAAGCACGAGCTGCTTGTTGTACAGAGATACCCACTGGATGTCCATCAAAACCCCAACTTCAACAGAAAAAAGACCAAAAAAAGGTGCGCAGGCGTGTGTGTGGATGGGAAAGGCCACGAAGAGGGACATGAAGGCCATTGCCTTGTGCTTACCGAGAACTTGCCATGCAGCTGCTCGCTCAGCAGAGGGCTCGGGAGCTCCCTGAAGTACATCTTGCACAGGGAGCTCACGCTGTGAATGTCCCGGACGGTGAGCTCCGGAATCTGCTCCGACTCAAAGTCATGGCTGGAGAGAAGGACACAAAAACAGAGGGCTTGGAGAAAGAGGAAAACAACTCCAAAGCAAGACAACATACAGTCCAGAAGCACTCTTACCGCAGCTTCTGGATCTTGGATGCCACGCCGGACAGGCGGTAGATCCCCTGCACCACGCCGTGCTGCTCAATGAACTCAGCGCAGCTCTGCACGACCTGGGGGACTACAGAACAAGGGCCAGCGCTTAGCTGAGCTCCTGATTCAAGTCCTGCTTCAGCCGCTGCCCCTGTCACATCCCATCCACTAAGCCCAGCCGTGCTACTGCTTGCCTCCTCCGTAGAGGAGAAAAAAGGCTGTCGCAGACGGCGCAGACAGGCAGGAGCCGGGGACAAAACTGGACACGGACGTGTTCTTGGCTTTCAAGAAATGCCAGGACCTGCCAAGCAGCCTGCAGAAAGTAATTCTGGGGAAGCCAGAGACACTGCCACAAGTCCCATCACAGCTCCCACCGGAATGGAGGCGTGAGACCTCATGTCCAGAAGAGCTAGGAAACTGACGCACTACACTCTCTTGGGCCAAAAGGCTTCCTTGGTTTTCAGGCTAGCGTGGGATTGGCTTACACCTTTGGCTTTAAGCAAATACAAGTGTGCCGGCCTCCTATGAGCATTAGCCTCAGCTTCCCTTTCAGCCATAACTCCCACCTCACGCTTCTCCACCGCTATCAACCTGCCCCTTGCTAGACATGATCTCCCTTTCTTTCATCTTTACATGCCCAACAGAGAGAGGAAGCTCTCAGGAATGGGCTGTTCCTTACCATCACGGCCAGAGTGGAGAAGATGCTCTCCCAGGTCACAGCCAAACACCCCTCCCTTCTCCTTCTCCAGCTCCATCTCCCGCTGCTTCGGTTCCTCTGGGCGGGCCTTCACGAAGGAACGAAGGAAGCTGAGGAGCTTGCCACGCTTCTTTGGCACTGCACAACAAAAGGAAGAAACCAGTTCATTTCAGGTTGGGCTCAGTGGGACCAGGCCGAGCATCACACATTCGACAGAGCACGTAAAAGCGGGAAGAACATTGCCAACAAGTACCTACACCAACAGATTTTCCCCGTCCCTGGAGGAGTCCAAGGCCAGGTTGGATGGGGCCCTGGGCAGCCTGGTCTAGTCTGGCATTCGAAGTGGAGGTTGGCAGCCCTGCCTGAGGCACGGGGGTTGGAGCTTGATGATCCTTGAGGTCCCTTCCATCCCAAGCCATTCTACAAGGATCCTATCGTTTGCCCAAGCCCTCATTCTCACTGCCTACAAAACAGCAGCCCTACGCCCCGTGGGATGCAGGAAGGATCATCAACACAGAGGAGAACGTGGGATGGATAAAGGAGGTATTCAACACAGAACACACCCAGAAAAAGACTCCATTTGATTTCCCCGCGCCACCACATGTAACATCCGTACCTGGCTTTGGCGCTGAATTGATGAGGGCCTCAGGAATTTTTCCGTTGATGAGCTCCACGCACTCACCAGGGAAAATTCCAACCTGGAACAAGATCAAGAAGAGAGATGGAATACTGAATGCAGCATTTCTCAGGCCTCAACTGTTCAACCAAGAAAGAATGGCCTGCAGAAAAGTA
The DNA here is from genome assembly GCF_016699485.2 of Gallus gallus. Classification (NCBI taxonomy): domain Eukaryota; kingdom Metazoa; phylum Chordata; class Aves; order Galliformes; family Phasianidae; genus Gallus; species Gallus gallus. The sequence goes on along the minus strand of NC_052572.1, from coordinate 80,103,508 downwards.
ACCCTCATTCAACATTTGCAGCCAGAAGACCTACAAAAGCAACTGACGGAGCATAAGATGGCTGTTCTCCGTGCTTGTACAAAGGACAGAGATGCTCAACTCCTGACTGCCTATTGAGCACAAGAGGCTCTTGCTTCTAAGTCACATGAGGAGACAGTTTCCCACCCAAGCCCAGAGCCAAAGGGAAAGTCCTCTGACAGCGACACAGGGAAGCTGTTGACGTCCAGAAGCCACCCTGTGGAGGCCGAGCAGCTCGAAGCTGACGTTCCTGACTTGACTGCAATTGCGCCCAGGAGTCTGAAGCTCGTGCCTACCTGAAAGCCATGCTTGCCTCTCCACCAGGGGCTCTGCTCCTTTGCTGGCATATCAAGAACGCACACCAGGTCTCCCACCTGCAAGACATTGCAACATCAATCCCAGCGTCAGCACAGCTGGGAGGAAAGCACAGCTGAAATGGCACCCTTCTTCTGCACTGCCAAAGAGCGCACAGCTTGAGAGCAATTGCACCGGGGCAGCTCTTCAGGCATTTCCCGTCAGAAAGCTGAACGTGGAGGTACAAGAGTCGCTGCCTTACACACCAGACAGAATACAGTGCAAGCATGCCATATGAAACCATCTTTTAGACATGGCTGAAGTCCTCCCTGCATCCAACCCAGTGCAAGTCCTATCTGGACCTGCATCTTCTGGGCTTCGCCTCACAAGGCATTCTGAAGGTGTCTGAGAATATTCCTGATGCATTCACACGTTATACTCTTCTGGCCGTGACAACAAGGAACGCCTTCTTTATCTGCTTACCTCCAAGGAGAGCTCATCCGCTGCCTGGGCAACGTATCTCTTAATAACATGGCCAGCAGCAATAGCTGGAATATTAAGAGATGACTCCTCATCGACCAGCAGAGGCTTCCCCTGGTTCTCAGACTGAAACAGAGAGCACAGACCATGGTGAGGAGCTGAGGACAAACAAGGAGGATTTCAGGGTGCCATCTCGATGCCACTAGCAAGGAAATGAAGCTTTTAAGGCAGCTCTTCAGGGACACCGAGAGAGCCGGAAGGATGCTCTCTCTCTTGAAAAGCAGGAGAGCACACCGGTGGCTCATTCTGCTGGCTCAAGGCAGGGAACAGAGACCAAGCAGAGCTTCACACTGTACCTCCGTCAACGCCCGGTCAGGCCCACGGCTGATCTCGCTGCTCGCGATGCCCATCACAGCAGGCGCGACAAGCTGCAACAGAAAAGAAACACATTTCCTGTGCTCACACAGCACTGGATCAAGAGACTTCTTCAGAACTACTTCTAGAAACAACAACTGTGTGCAGTCTATTCAAACGGGACAGCCGTTTGACTACGCAGCATTGGACCAAGTCGCTGTCCCTCTGCTAGCAGATGGGGACTCTGGCACAAAGCAGCAGATGCATTTGCCCGCAGCACGCTGAGAGCGCAGTAGCAGGCCAGGGAGAGGTGTCGCTGCTGGGGCTGGAGCTGCTCCCCAGCCCCCGGCTCCCAGCAGCAGCCTCACCACCAGCGCCGGCCGCAGCCTTGCCCACGCATTTCGCTGCCTGCATCTCTGCTGTGCTCCCTACAGCTGTCGGCCACACTCACACAGCCAAAGCATGCACACTTGTGCCCCTGGCTCATGTTGTGCAGCTCTGCACAAACTGCGGCTAGGGCTCTTTGCCTAAGGGATTGCCTTCCTTCACACTAGCTGCTCCCAGCACTACAGGCAGCATCCTGCTGAGGGTTGAGCTGGAGAGGAAGTGGAAAAAACCCACACGTGACCAGAGCTGCATTTCAGCTGGACGAGGCTGTGTTACTACACACGGTGTGACTAAACACGGGCTGCTGAACCATGTGGCAATACAAAACATGGCACGTACCTGGCAAGAGATCAGAACAAGGGAGAAGAAGATCCTCGAACCCGCAGCCGTTCCTTGTCACTTTGCTCTGATCTTCCACGAGCAAAAGCTGCACCAAGGGAGCAGGCGGAGGGTGGGGAGGGGAGGGAGAAAGAGCAGGTCAGTGAGCCTCCACAATTTAGCAAGGAAGGCGAGGGAAAAACCGTTGGACAAATGCCATCTTGATGGATGGCTTTGGAAGTGATGGCCTGGGGGAAAATGGCGTCTGATGGTCCAGATGAAGAAATATGATCCTAGGAGCTCTGCCAGCCAGCACTTCTCAAGCCCTCGCTGCCCACCCGTCTATCCCGCACCGTCTCAGCTTACCTACAAGGCGCTGCACAAGACAGGATGAAGACAAACACACTCAGTAGATGCACAAGTGCAACAAGCCACGTACTCACGCCGAGCTCAAGCGCTCCAATGAAGGGACGCAGCACGCGCTGCTCCTCCCCTCATTCTAGCCGCTTATGACATCACTAAGGGCCACCCGGCTGCTCCACCATGGACGGACAAGGTGGGGAGGCAAGACCACGTCACAAGACCACAGGATTCCAAAAGGGCACCCCAGCGTTCGAGAAATCAGTGCGTGGTTGGAATTCTATCTCAGCCAAATCCTGGAGAAGCTGGCATGGGCTTGTCGGGACCAAAGTGCAGGACCCGGAGCTTGGTGCTGTTGAGCCTCTTGCTGGGCCTATGGCAAATCCACACTAGGGTCCTTCTTTGCACCCAAGGGCGGCTTAGAGCAGCCATCTCTTTCACCTGATGGAAATAAAGGAAGAGAAATACATAGTACTACTACCAGACTGCTTTGCCAATTTCTTTCCCGAGCACATTTTTGCCTTTTGGCTTCCATGACGACCTCATTTCCTCCTCCTTTTCTTGGGGGGAAGCTGCCCCCCGTGCCTGAGCTTCACATGAAACATGACACTAAGACAAACGCTTGCCCTGGGTGCAGGGTGGCTGTGCTTTGCCAGGTATACTAGCGGGCTAGGAAGCGTCACGTGGCAGCTCCAGGCCAAGTCTGCATTCACTCACTGTGGCCACAGCTGCTGCCTCACCGCCAGAATGTATCTGAGGATACAGATGGACGCAGGCACTCCTGCTCCTTCTGCAAAGCCCTCCTCTGCACTGCCGTTTAGCTGCTGCTTGCTGGTATGTCAACCGGGCTCCCCTTTACAGCAGCCCTGGGATAAACACGCCTGTACTCTTGCATGCAGCAGCGAGCTCCAGGGATGAAGCAGCACAGAGGAAACCAACAGAATCTACTGCTGCTGAATCCACCAGCTCCTTCTGCCCACCAAGAGAAATACCTTGGGACAGAACACAAGGGTGGATAAGCGCTTCCACTCACACACGGACAAAGGGAATCAAAACAGCTTCGTCAAGAGCTCGTTGGGTAAACCCAGCCTCAGAGACACAAATGCATCTGGTTCAGTAAATATGATGGCACCTTGTTGATGAAACGCTGTTCTGCTGCTCGGAGAGCATGAAGCATGCTGTGTTGACACGCACTGCAGCGCGATGCCCAAGCTGAGCACGCAAACCTCCCCAGCACCCCTGGCCAATGCTGCCAGGGAAATGCACGACCTGCAGCCCCACACGGCTCGCTGCACAAACACTGGGGGGCTGTCTTAGTCTCAGGTGGGATCCATTTTTCTTCAGTGTCTGCTATGATGCTACAACAGTGAGAACACTCTGATGTTTATAATTTCTGAGAAGCAGACCTGGACAGAGCCAAGGCCGTTCTCAGCAAAGCTCTCAAGAAGGAGCTGGGAGGAAAGCAAATGAGGACAGCTGATGTCAACGGGCCAAAGGGATATTCCATACCATATGACATCAAGTGGAAGGGGTTATGGACGAGGTGGGAGCTCATCTCACTCTCTTCCTCTGCCTGGCCATTGCTTGGGAGGTGCTGAGCCACTGCTTCTACATCACTTGTTACATACATTCATATATATATGTGTGTGTGTGTGTGTGTGTGTGCGCGTGCATCCATTACTTCTATCCTTTTCTCTACCTTTGGAAAGAGATTTCTCTCAACACATGACTCCCACCTTCTTTTTTTTTCCCCCATAATTCTCTCCCCCATCCCACCGGGAAGGGGGGATTAAGGAAAGGACTGTGTGGTGCTGAGCCACCCACCGGCATAAACCACAACAGGGCCGTGGGGCAATGGCAGAAGACATGACGTGCACTGTGGTCAGCAGGAAATGAAAACCATCTGGAGGTACGCAAGCCCACTCTTTCATTTTCCAGAAAACAACCAATGGTGTCAATGAAACATGCCCCTCACTAGGAACATCTGCAAGGATGCTTTGAATGACTGAGGGCATTGGACCCCATGAACGTCACCCTGCTGAAACAAGGGCACTGCAAACACAGCAGCAACTCCTGGCACCGATACCTCCGGGTACAACAAGCACGGGGCATTGGGTTGCTTTGGATGCAGTTTGAGCGCAGATCTGAGGTCTTCATGGAAAGTGCCTTGCAGAGCGCATCATGTCCTGCACCAGGCAGCGCATCTCTCATCTCCCCAAACTTTGGGGCTTTGTTTGTTGCTGCACATTCTTTCTGGGGAGTTTGTCCCCCACAACTCCAGAGCACTTCCAGCTCTTCCCTGGCAATTCACGGCTTGCACGTGACCACGGGAGGACTTACGACACAGCTTGAGAGCTTACAGAGACCTGAGGTTGCCAAAGGAGGCCACCAGGGTAACTCTCACCAGTCTTTTGCAGGGCTCTCACGGATGCTTGCAATGCTGACTTCCACTGCCTATGGCATTGGTAGAAAGCCCAGGTGACAAATGCTCAGTCTGTCTGGGTAACACTTCTATGCTTCCACGGTTAGGACTGAAACAAAAGGAAAAAAAAAACATGAAACCCTATGAAATTTGCCTCTCTACTGCTGCTGTCAGCGTGAGTGACATCTAAGACGAGCATTACCCGTCCCTGCACCCGACTGAAGATTCATCCAAGTCTGTGTTCCACACAGCTCCATCCCAGTGCCAAAAAGAAACACGGACAGTGATGTTTAGACGATTCTTTGTGCAGATACAAGGGCAGGGTGCATGTGCATTCTCTACAGCAAGAAATAGCAATTTCTCAGGCAGTACGACGGAAGGTCAATGGAAAGGAAATGTAGGATGAACCCTTTTCATATGAGAAGTCCTTGCTAAACCTCTCCCCAGCAAAAACGAAGCCTCCGGGCATTGTTAGCAGCAGTTCCCAGAACATCTTGCACCACAAAATGCAGCACGCTCCTTTTTTTCACAGGCCCCTCGTTTCTCTCATCAGCCTCAGATTCACTCCACTTCAAATACACCCATCAGAACAGCCCTTCCGTTCTGCTGAGGTAGGAACCCACTGCTGGGATGTCCCCCACTCCCGTTCCCCGCTATGTCCAGCACCAGGGGGGAAAGGAGGAGACACTGCCATCACCTACCCAGACTTCTTGCAGGGCCTTCCAGACGCTCTCACATCACAGGGAGAAGCGGCACAGCTCTCGTGGCACAAAGCTCAGAGAAGGCTGCAGAAATCAAGGTTGCCGCCAAGGTGCTGCTTTCAAACAACGTGACTTAGCGGGCACGAGACGGGAAAGACAAGGTTCCGGTTCAGAAGCCTCCAATCCCCGTGGATGTGGCTGTCTGCAAAGACCACAGCTGCCTGCTTTCCAGCAGGGGAACGCTCACCCAGCAAAGCACTCACCCAGCAGATGCCTTTCCTACAATCACAGCATCAGCAACGTTGGAAAAGACCTCCATTATCATCCAGTCCAAACACCCACCTACCACCAATATTTCCTTCCCACTAAGCCACGTCCCTCAGTGCAACATCCAGTGTCCCTTGAACACCCGCAGGGACAGTAACTCTATCACCTCCCTGGGAAGCCCGTTCCAGCGGCTGACCACTCACTGGGAGAAGGTCTTCACAACTAACCTCACTGCTTTCTTGCTCTTCTCTGGACACACTTCAGGCTTTCAGGGTTCCTCTTCTAGTGAGGGGCCCAGAACTGAACACACTAGGAAGCTGTGCCAGAAATGAGAAAAGATTAATTATTTCCCTGAGGCCAGTTTGAGCTCTATCCACTTGGCAACACTGCCTCCCTGTACATTCATAACAATATATGTATTTATACCTACAGAAATCTGTCTAAACTGGTGTAGAGAGTATCAAATACAAATTGGAGAATCTTCCCAGCATAACATGGATCTTCATGCCTTTTTTGTTGTTGTTTCTGATGTTTCCCCTAAGAGTGACTTATGGAAACGGATGGGGTTACTCATAGAATTAAACACAGTTTGCTTTCATCACGCTGAAGGCACAGGGCACATATATATATCATACGTCATATAACACAGTTTTGCAACACAGCATCAAGCATCTCAGAAGTGAAATCCTTCCCTGTCTCCATATTAAGCGTTTAACAACAGCTGTGCAGAATTTCCAAAATTCTGCCTTTTAGTTTGTTCCACACTTGGCATCATTTAATCACCCAGTTTACAAAACAGATATAAATCCTGGGGGGCTTTGCTTCATAACGGGACAGGTTTGGAGTGGGTGTGTTGCTAATTCAGAATGGTGTAAAGTTTCCCAACTTGTGAAAATGTACAAAACACATATTTGGAGACTACGGAAGGAGTCACAACAAACCTGAAGCCTTTCTCCTCACGGCTGCACCAAATAATTGATGTTGAAACCTCTCTCATCTGCTATTCTCTTTTCAGTAAGGATATGTTTCATTATGGTACGGCCTGGTGCTTTATTTACGACCAGCACAACCAATTGGACTTAGTTGGTACCTTGTGTATGGGGAGCTATTGAATTTATCACCATAGTAGAACTACAGACATTTGGAGTCATCTTCACACTTCATATTTGTACTCCGCCACAAGTAACAGAAGGATTTCAAGGATCAGAGTCCCTCAGTTATGAATTGGACTCCTGCTTTTCTCACACTTCTTCCTTCTTGCCTGTTTGGATGTTGATCTGAGATCTCTTGCTACATGGGCATAACATCACCCAGCTGAGACTATGAAGTACTCCGAGACCTTCAGTACTTAATGCTGTTTTCTTAAACCTCTAACATGAAACTATTCTCCCACCTGTCCTAACTCACTCTTCTTCTCTAGGAGCTTCCCTGGGAAGGTTTATAATAATTTATGCGTTAATCCCCGCGGGTTACCTAGATCATGAACAGAGCTCAGAAGGGGTTAGGAGTAGAGCGACACACAGCTCCGCTTCGCGCTGAGGGCAGTTTTGGCCCTCCGAGCTTGCCGTAGCCACCCTGCGCTCTGGCGCCGGCGGACCGGAAGTACTCGTAGTCACTATGGCAGCCGCCTGCGGGGGGTTTGAGCTGCGAGGCTGTGGGGAACGGTGCCTTTTGAGAACGGTGTTTTTCTGAGCGTTTTATCTTCACCGGGTGGTTTTCTTCCTCAATGTGTCGAATGAACAGTGATGGAGAGCCAAGTCTCCATGCTGTCTGAAACACAGTGACCCCATGCAAATAATCTGTTGGTGGTGGCCCTCTGGCCAGTACTGTGTCAGGAAGCGTGCCTTCAACTTAGCTGCCAGACAGTTGAACTCCAGAGCATAAGGAGATTTCTATGGCACGGTGTAATTCATCGGAGCAGAAAAGAGTTTTAAGAGTCCCCTTAAGCTTTGCCAACACAAGATAACCACTTGAATGTGGTGCCCCCTGTAGGGTCCCTTCAGCTGTTTGTAAAAAACAGTAGGAAAAAAATTATTATCTTTTATTATCAAGTGATGAAAAAAGTGTTTTTTTCATCTGTGTCTCATTTAGACCATGAAGAAATTTCTGTAAACAAGGCAGGAGTTTAATTTTTTAGTGGGAACGTAGGCGATAATTTAGTTAACTTTCTGACTGATACCGGGATTATATCAGGATGGTGAGCAGTCACCTGGGGTTTCTGCAGGGCTCCATTTCAGAGCCAAGTGGAGGACTGCATCAGGGAAGGGTCAGGGTGGAAAAGCTTCTGCCCCAGAGGTTGACCGTGCACGAAACAGGTTGCCCAGGCCCAAACATGCCAGAGTTCAAGGAGCCTTTGGACACCACTCTCAGACATAGTGTGGCTGGTTTTATGTGGAGGCAGGGGTTGGTTTTATGGGGAGGCAGGGGTTGAACTCCGATGATCCTTGTGAGTCTCTTCCAAGTGGCCATTCTACAATGGCCTGGAAGGCTGTTAAACAGCTTTTGGTTGTGGTAGTTATCAAGGTGATACAAGCATATAAAATCTGGTACCTTAATGCTACTCCTGTAGGGAAAGAACATTTATAACCAAAGAACCTGCCTTCCTCAGTAGGTAACTTAGGAGACGTACAAGGAGTAACGGCCTGCAGATGCCTCTGTATTACACTGTGCAGACAGAACAGCCAGCGCTATGGAAACTTAATGCTACTGATGTGGGGGGTGGAAGGAGCAGTTAGCAAGAACTGCATCTCAGAAGGTCTGGCAGACTGGTAAAAGAATGCTATCCAATTTAGCTTACAGGGAAAAGGAGGAACGGCTGCTGTCCTATTCTTCTTTCCTCAGTAAGTAACAGAGTTAGAAGCGTAGAAGAGAGTAAACAGCATATCAACTTAGGGACGGTGTAATAAATCAGTGTTATTTAGGTATAAGAACAAACGTAACAGCCACACAGCCCCCATATCCCTTTTCTCCCACTGGTGTCCAGCAGTCCCTTAGTTTGCTGACAGATCGGGCTGCTTTCTTCTCTTAAAGCAGCACTTGTCTCACTGCTTTGCTTCACAGTCAGAATTCTGACCTTCTGACCTTTTAATACCTTTTTTCTTTTTTTAAAAAAATCTTTCCCTCTAGCTGCAGGTCAGAATGAAACCTCAACCATGGTCAAAACGGTGGGAGAGGCCGAAATACAACATTAAAGGAATAAAATTTGAGCTACCCAAGAAAAAAATGAAGGAAGCACAGAAGTGGAAGCAGCCCTGGCTGGAATTCGATATGCTGCGATAGTGCAATACTTCAAAATAGAGGAAAAAATACGGAGGGAAGCGAGTGAAGAGCTGAACAAGTAACAGCTTTGAGTTCAGTGTAAGAATGGTCAGTTTTCAAGTTTCGTATGCAAATAAAAGACAGTGAAATTTCAGCAGTTCTTGTCTGAATGTTAAACTGTCCTTTCCTGAAAACAGTGTTACAGTGTGTTCAGCCCTGCTTCTGCCTTCCCTTCTAAATCACAGCTAATGGAAGGGGTTTGCAGTTATTGTGTTGTCACTTCCAAATAACTGTTTCTTCTGCCTTTGCCAAGTAGACAGGGGCCAATTGTGAAAATGCTTCATTCAAGATGTTCAGAAGGGGGCTATGGCAGGGAAGCAGATGTACAGAAGCCCAGCTGGACAATCTGAGTGTAAGTGCTGCTTAGCTGTCCTGTAAAGGCACTTTTGAAATGACATCTGATAAAGCACCAATAGTAACCTGACAACAAAGCAGTAATACCAACGTTTTGAAACCAGCTTGCAAGAATGAAGCCAGATTAGCTGTTACTCCAGTCAGATTGTGTGAATGGGTGCAAGGTTCACCACAAAGTGGCACAGTAGGTTCTCAAAGATACTCAACTGGGATGGGGCTTCTGAGCTCCAGTAAAAATCGCCTTCCCCTGCTTACCAGTCATGACAAGTGACGTCTGCAGCCACTGGAAGAAGCCTCTACAGAGGTAAAGTGTGATAGAAACTATACCAATTTCACAGCAGCACAAGACTAATTTCTTCGGGAGCAACTTTCCACATGAATAAGGAAGCAGAGGAGACAAAAGCAAGCACGGAGATCACATGCTTCAGCCGATTACTTATCAGTTGTATTTTCTTTGCACTCAGGAAAGTAGAAGTGCACAATTACTGACAACAGAACTCCTAAATCCTGCAGATAATGAAGCGCCAGCAGTGCCAAAGTTTTTTTCCATACTTCACATAACATTCCTGCCGTGTTCAAGACTTGAAAGCGTTAAAAGTCTCATTAACACAAAAACGTCTTTACTTTTCAAAATAATGGTTTTGCTTTTATTTTAAAAGTCATTGTTGTCTATAACACTGATGAATGCTACTTACAATTAAAATAGTTTACAAGAATACATATTCTGTAATACAAAACAACAGAAAAACCATAGGGAATAGAAACCTCCAAGAGTTAAATGGAAGACCCATACATAACATTTTAGAGAAGCAGGCAATAGCAAACTTAGCAGAATTTGTTACGCACTGCTGTTTCTACAGTAAAACATCCTTTTTATTCTGCAGCAGTAATATTTACTGCACATATATGAAGTTACACAACATTAGAAATCTAACATGGGTACAACAAAATGAGGTTTAATGGGTCTTAAAGGGAAGCAAAAGGTAAATGTCCATAGAGAGCCAATTACTAGAAGGTAACTGGAGTTGTTGTTCTGCTCGTCTGATAAATGAGGGCGGGTGACAGCTCCAAGTCTGTGCACAAAGTCCAGCCTGTATCTCAAGTACAAAGCTCCACTACAAATCATACTCTGGAGAAGAGTAAGCGTAGTTAAGATGTTCTCCTGTGCAAATTCTTACCTTCTTAAGCACTCGTTTACCATCAGTAGATGTTCATAGATCAGACTTCTCACTGCACACAGAATTCCTGCTTCTGTGTCGGGATCAAAAAGCTATGAAGAACTCAATGGGAGTTTGGTAGAGTTATCTCATTAAGTGGACAATAAGTTAGAGTTCAGTGACTCCCGAGTCAGAGTGATTTGGTGTGGTACTGAAAACAGCTTGTGAAGTTGTCTGCTCACCAGCAGTGGTAACGTTACAGGCACTCACTGCAGTCATCCTTCCCAAAAGAACAAAGCAATGAGGCTTCGTCATATATTTCAGAACACCTGCACTTCACACTGACCATTGTGATTCTATCTAGGAGTAGATGGCATCAGAAGACATTGGGAAAAAAAAAAAACCAAAATATTTCACAGTAAAACAACTGCAGGCAGTCCACTCATTAAACGTTACCACTTTTTTAGAATGAGTATCAGGCTTGTTTCAGTAAAAGAACTGCTGCTTCAAAGAAATTTTTATTTCCCTATCACAGATTTAAGATGTTCCCGTTTGCACTCTTCAGTGAGCTCTTCAGCAATACGCAGAGCCTTGACTTTCACCAACAGGAGAACAACTTCTTCAGTTTCATCACTATTACAAAAACAAGTTGACACAGCAACACATTCACACCTGACTTCAAAATCAATAAAGCTAAAACGTGCCTTGAGCTACACTGACCACTAACTGCACCCAACGTCTAGAGCCTCAAACTAGCCTGAACTAGTACTGCAAAAGCGATCCATTTTACATTATGGACTGCATCTTTAGTTCTACGTAGATGTTGGAAGTACATCACTGAAAGTGTTAAATGGATGAGGCTTGAGGAATTTAGGAATCATAGAATCATTAAGGTTGGAAAAAAACACAAAGATCATCTAGTCCAACTGTCAACCCATCACCACCATGCCCACTGAACCACGTCCCTAAAAGAAATACTAACATAAAGAATATGAGGAAGTGCTGCATCCCAAAGAACATGTTGTTTGTTACCTGTGGTTATTCCTGTGAAGCATACGTGCTCACTGAACCAAATGCTGGCAGAAGTTCACTGACTCGGGGAGAGTTGACCCACTTCCAAGATTTTGGAACCACCTTTCTGGGAAGCATGCAACCACCTGTTCACCCAGAGAGTATTCTGAAAGAAAAAATAGAAAGAAAAAAAAAAGGCTTTCAGTAACACTAAGTCACACCACTTCTGACAGACTTGTCCTTTTGGCTAGTTCAGTTATTATTGGCAGTGTTTACTCTTCAAAAAACAAAAACATCATTTTAAGCAGTTATTCCTAAAGCCTAGGAACCAATGCTTGCTTTGAAATTCTTTTATACACCAAGGTCATTAAAAAACAAACAAACAAACAAAAAAACAACTTCAAATGTTAAATAATTACACTTCAGACTACATCTGTCCCCATGGAAATAAGACCTTTCACCTCTTTACACTTCTCTATGTTTTCTGGCCCAGGTGGAGTGTTGAAGAAGGCAACGATTCAGCAGCTTCCTCAATCCCACACCACGGACTGTGTCTTCCTATACAGTCCCATCCCAAAGGAGAACCTTGGAGAGCAGCTGCAGTAATGGAGAAACAGAACATGCATATCTGATGGCTGAGGGTGCGTTAGAACCTCCTTTTTAAACTTAAAAGATACCATGTCCATCCATTCTCAGTACTCAAAAAACAGGATTTATTCTCTCCAAGCTTACTGCCAATTAGTCACGAAAAAACTACAGATCATAAATAGTATTTTGAAGTAGATTAATTTTACATGTGCCTGTGAGCTGTACCCTCATACATACACACAACACCTTCCAAGGAAAGAAAGAGCATGTTACCCTTCCAATTGGTTAACAATTTGCTAACACCCAAGAACAGAAAACAACTATGCTTTATTTTTTCAGAGAAAAGCCAGTGGTCAAATCTGAAGGTGTACACATGTACAAAGACACCAGAGGTGTGCACGTGTACAAAGACACCAAGCTCAGCAAGGAACAGGGATCAACAGCAATTGAGATCCAATTCTAAGTGAACACTGGAGAGAATCTGTGACAGAATGAAAAAACAACCACTACTGCATATGCTACGTAAGATTACATGCCACCAGCCTCACAACACAGGTAAGGTTGATAGCCATTGTCACTAGCAGCAAAAAGATTCTTTTGTACTTGATCTCAGTATTATTCGTTAGCAAGAGTTGTCTTCAGTTACCTGGTATCACTGTAGAAATGACTATTTAAAAAGACTTAAGCCCAGCGTAAGAACATCGCTGGTCTCCCCCTCAACACAGAATGGTTAATGTCAAGGTAACTGTTAACCTCAAGGTAGTTCACCCACACAGACACAGTACGTGATCTTAGCAGTCACCAGTCAGAAAGCAGTCGCAAAGCCCACGACTACTGCATATTTCTCTGGAGTGCTTGGCAGGACACTTCCTTTTGACTGCATGAGCTGCTAGGAAAGTTAGACTGTAGGATGGCACAAACATCAAAACCTCATCAACTGTACTTCCTCATTAAAATAGTTCCTGTCCTCTTCTCGCCCAGCCCTTTGTGAGTACTCTCCCATACAATTTCTGGGCATGGTTTAGAGGACATTCCCGATAGGCAGCCTGCAGATGATTACCTGCTTTGAAAGACAGCATCAATAGGGGCTGCACAACGGCAGTCTCAAACACAGATAAGTCACACTAATAAGCTGCTGAACAGATACAAAGAGTTTAATGCATGACCCGCAGTACTACTTACTCTGGGGTAAACGAATTCATGACTTCACTCCAGAAAAAAAAAAAAGAGTGGCAAACTGTCAGAAGATACCCAACAGAAGCACATTTTCAACCGTTCTGCACATCACCACTTCTAAAGAGAAGACTGACAGTGAGGATGGAAAACAAACTGAAAGGAGAAAACTTCAATCTGCAGTGGAAGACCACTGGTCTCGCTTTTAGAAACTTGCAGGTATTTGACAGGACATTTAAGTCAGGCAATACACCATCTCAGAAGGTGATACCAGAATATTATGTCTGTTTCATGTCTGCCAGGTATCAGTACTAAGCTCCCTCTTGTCTTGTCTGCATCTGTCCATGACAAACCCTTACACAACAGCTTGCCCCAGGAGTGAATATGGCAAGTCCTCAGCATTCCCAAATTCCCTGGTTTTTCTACAGGAATGTGCAACATGGCAGCAGGAAGCCTATGCAGGGCTGTCACCATGGCCTTGTTAGCACACACAGCAGGGGAACTGGGACGTTAATGTGTTTTCCTGCATCTAAACCTCATCTTTAGTACGAATCCAAATACACTCATAGGGGAAACGAATCTAAGAGGGAATTGAATCACAGGCATTCAGACATTCCTAACTCAGCACTTTAGACTGAATAAAGCTATACTAATACGCTTATACGCACATGCAGGGATTCTACTCTACGAGAGCAACATGGGCACTGTATGCACATACTGAGGAAACAGACCTATCCACAGAGTGCCAATGACTGATCTCATGGAAGGTTAGCAGGAGCAGATGATGAAATTAAAGTCTCTTGACTACGTATCAGAGGTGGGTAAGCATAAATAGCTCACTGACGAAAATAGCCAACCTTCCTATTAAAATGCATTAAGCTCTCAGGAATCAGATTTGACTGAAGATACATTTCCTCAAAGACTACAATCTCCTTTTAACTAAAATGATTTTCACAGACAAGATTGGTGCTTTTTCTTTACCTCAACAGCTGACCAAAACCGTCTGCCTTGCAATTTTGAACATGGCGATGATTTGTCTTCCACAGTGCTGGTCAGAAAAAGAGGAAGAGGAAATAAGGATTTTGTTTGACCTGAAAGTAAGACAAGCAGACAATTCATCTCTTAAACACCAATGAATTACAACTATGGGATTCTTTCAGCAGTGACAACCAGAATCAAGGCCTAAGGAAACAGCTGTTAACTGCAACTCCTTGCAATACCCAATGGAATTAGCAGTTGGAAACACTCGAGTATGTGTTTAATAGATTCTCAGCAGAACAGCACTGCTTGTAACCAGACAAACATGCTGCATCAGGCTTAGGAACAGTCTTCTCCCAGCTGTGTCTTAACCCCACACCTACCAGACTCTTACCAGTTATCTTCTCTCTAAGATCGTCCAGTAATAAGCATCAGCAGTATCAACTATTTCAGGAAAGAAAGGAGGAGTCAGGAGTAGAAGGGGGAGCAGACCACCACAAATAACACAAGCCCTCAGATACTCCAAGTTAAGATCACAAAACCAGACTCTGGGCTGTGCCTCATAAACTAAGAACTTTCCATTTATTAAAGCTTTTAGTTAAAGGAGCAAATAAGCACTAAGTTGACTGTGTAGTCACTCTTGTCAGAAAGAGTTCATAAACATTAATGTTTGGTAACTATTCCTACAATGAAACAGTAGAAGGCACATTTGTTTCATTTGCTCATGGATGTCTACAATATATTTCACCCACGCTTCTGGGGAAAAGGTACAGAAAAATAGAACAAAGGCTAAAAAAAGAGGTTAGGTTGCAGGTAGACTTGGTGGTCTTTAAGGTCTTTTCCAGCCTGAGCAGTTCTCTGATTCTATGACTAAAAATAACAATTTTAAAAAGTAAAAAAATAAATTCCCAGAGACAGCTTACCTTTTCGGATACAGAGGGATAAAGACATCCTCCTCTACAGACTGCTTCATCCTCAGGACAACCGTGTTAATCAAATCCTGTCAAAAAAAGAGAAAAGGAAAAATATTAACACATCCTCACAAGAAAAGGATCTCACCTTCCACTTACAACAATTTTAGACAGTTATTTTGTTCATGTGGAAAAGCAAAATGCTAATTCAGCTGAATGCAGGTGCCACTGTATATAACAGACACTAAGATCACGACTGCATTACAGACCTGTGAGAAAGTCTCAGCTTTAACCATCTTTCTTTTTTTGTTTTGATAAAATCCTCTTGGATAACGAGATTAATGTATTTTCCAGCTATGAGGTTCTATTAAAAAAACCACAACAAAACACCACAGCTACTATACAAACAGAACCTTATCTAAAGCTTCTTCCTGAAGCCAAGTGTGGCGACTGCATAAACGTTTGTTATTATTTCTTTTCATACTAAGGGACTAAACATCAACTTAGTTTCACCTACTTTATGCTGGATAAACTCCCAGGTTTGCATGAGAATAAAACCAGAACTGGGCTAAGTGTACGTTACAGTGAATATTTACAGTGAATGCATACACTGCATCAAGAACTTCCTTCCCCATTACCACAACAGCCTTCACCTGTTTTGCCTGCCTGCATTCCCTTCTGGACAGGACTTGTTTTTCAAACACGTTATCGCAAAGCTGTGTAAGGTTCTCAGTCTGTGAAGTCGATAAAGGATCCCACACATTCTTGGCAAATACTAAAAAATAGGAATTATTTCATTCACGATATCCAAGTGGCTATCTGCTCTAGTTTCAAGGAAGCAAACATTCAAAAAGCTAAACCTTTCACTTGCAGTAACCTTAACAAGTAATTGTAACTATCAACATCATTTTACATTACCACTTATTTAAGGTTTCATTACCTAGCTGCAGCTAACATCCTCAAGACAGCCTCAATATACCTGTAAGTTTTGGCAGGATAGTTTTTTCAATCACTCTAGGCAAAACTTCTTCATCAGGATCATCATCTCTTTTTGATTCAGATGACTTTTTGGCATCGCTGAATCCTTCTACAGCTCTGAACCAGGGCATCTCTTTCAGGTCTGTAGAATTCTGCTGAAAGATCATTCCCATTCGTTGTTCAGCTGTCAGGATTGAGAGAAAAAGCTCCATGCAAAAATATACCTAATGATACCAAAAGATTCTCATTTAACAGTTTTACATGGATTCTAATCACTGAATGGACCAAAGCAGCAAGCTAAAACTGAATGTAAAGCTAGATTTCAGAGGGTAGGGTTGTCAAAATGTCAGCAAACAGCGCCACATTAATAAAGATGCAAGTGATTCATATGCAAGCAACCTGACAAGAGGAAAAGATGCCCTCCTTCTAGTTAACAACACTTATCTCAAGCTCTGGAATGCCTCTAAACCCACGGCAAAGCTCCTGTACAGAAGACTTCCCTGCAAGCAGCATGCCCCCGTCCTGCACTCTGGCAAAGCCTTTTTCAGGAAAAAAAAAAGATACAGAAGAACACAAAAAGACTTCTGCGGTTTTGAACAACTGCACAGATTTAAATACCCATTACATTTCATATTTTGTATGTCTCTTAAAAGCTCAGACAGGAAAATCCTCCTTCTGTTATTCAGCAAATACGCATCGTGCCTCTCCCAGCTCCTCGTGACCTGCTCACTAAGGCAGTTCAAATCTCAATTTGAAATACATTCCAACTTTGGACAAAAAACTGATTAAACTAAAGAAGCCTACAGTCTTATCTATTCTTCCTCAGGCATTGGTCAAAATTGTTTGAAAGCATCAATTCTGTGCTGTAGAAAATAAACAATATACCATTCAAAAATAGTATTTCTTCACTCTCCCTTGAAAATCCTTCTCAATACGGGAGGAATTTTGCTCTCATATCCTGACCAACCTTTGCTCTTCTGGAATTCAGTCACCTCTGTCAGAGCCAGTTCTTCATCACTCGGCATGCCTTCGTGGTGACCAGCTGTTTGTGAACGCTCTCTCAGCTGCCGCCTGCAAGTCCTGCATTCTGTAATGAACTCAGGTGAGTTATTCACCATGTACATACGTAAAAGAAAGCTCAGTGATATACTAAGAATAGCGGTGAGAGCAATAGCCTAAGGAAACACAGTGAGGAAGCAGAAGTAAGTATGCAACCCTAGAGACACAGACTGTAACAGTAAGGTACTTTGTGAGCTGCCAAAGGACATTAAAAGCATCTCTAACGACCTTCACTTCACCACATTCATACTAGGAACTCCCCCCACCTGAAACACCAAACATCTAACATGGTACTCCATACTATCCCTGCCAGAGGTAGTCTGTAAGAAACTACTACGCGCTCAACAGTCCGTCATCTCAGTTCCATGTAGCTTATGCAGCAAGTTGCATTGAAACTGTGACTGCATCCAAGTCTCACTGGGGCTAAAAAACGTTAGTCCTGGCACCACATACCATAAGAGCATGCAAAATCCACAAGAAAATTGTATTTATACCTATCATTTGCATAGCATACCTCTTGTATGTAATTATTGACATTACTTAACGTTAAAGGTTAACAGTGACCAGTGTAAAGCACAGTCAATATTATAAGTGAACTGTAGGACGGCTGTGGCTGCTCCCTCGTGCAGGGGGATTGCCAGGTCACAGCCTGAACCGGGAGGTGAGCACCTGAGTGAGCACAGGGAGGGACCCCAGATCTCTCTCTCCTTCCTGGTGACGCTTCCAGCTGTGCTTCCCAGAGTGCACACACACTCAGAGTCTGCATGCTTTGCACCCACCCCACCTGCACACCAGTTAGAACCAGAAAGGGCTACATTCCCGAGCTCACTCTTCTCAAGCTGCTGCCAGTTATCAGTCAATCCTTCTTTGTCCTCCTGTTCTACAGTGCCTGCGTCCCAAACAAAGGCTCCACATCACCTTCGTTTGCTTTACACCTTGTAACAAGTGATGGAATACCAGCTCACCGCTTCCCAGTCCTGGATGGAAACGGACAGTGCCTACCACAGTCTGTTCCCAACAATGGAAAAGGCAAACTGAGCCTGCATGTTAAGTTCCAGCTTCCAAACTTTACACATTATTGCATTTACATTTCAACAGTCAGCTCCCTACCGTCTCCTGTTATTTGTGTCCCCTTGTATGTATGTCCCAAATTACCACTACTGATTCTTCAGTTCAACAGAGAAGTAGAAGCCAGAAGCATTTTCTGCTTGGGCTGTTCATCTGTATCAGCGTCAGCTGGCTTCAGTGCACACAAGACACAAAACCAGCTGCCCCTACTGACATACTGCAGCATAAGAAAACACAGCATTTCCATCAAATACAACCAGCAACACAACAGTTGTTCTCTATGTAAGTTCTCTATGTATCTTTTCATGCCCCTGTAGAATTTGTAATTCATAGCAGCATCTGAAGGCTTCTCTCATTCCTGGGCAGTTATCTTTGAACTGTCAATGCTCTCCACGTGTTTTTCATACTCCCTCTAATGGGCACGGGGCACATCCTGCAGTGATGCCATCCTAAAAAAGAACACACTCAGACAATCAAAACCACGACAAGTCAACAGTTAACACACTTCTGAACATCTTCCGCTTAAAACAAAGCACAAAATCCTTGCTAATAGCAGCACCTGCATCGGAGCAAAGAAGAACTGCAAGACTTACCCATACCAACATTTACAGAAGCACTGTGTGTGGACAAGATTCATGCTTTGGAAAACATCAAATGTCACTGACGTAGTGGTAGTTCTGAAGGTACCCCCACTGACATGTTACCCATATTCCTCTACACAACACGCTCCTAGAGAACACAATATGGCAAGTGTAGCGACGTTACACTGAACAGATTCTACCCAAGTTGATGTGGGTAGGAATACAGCACACATCAGTGCGTCCCACTTAATTTATACCAACTTAATATCACCAAGCTATTACTACCAGACGTGTTCTCCCTCCCCTTCTTGTTACTTTCCAAATAGGTCTCCCACTCTTGATAGTCTTTCACATTTGATTGTACTTGAACTCCCCACATCATTTCATCCATTTCTTTCAGGTGACCAAGGCCAAAAAAAACCAACAACATACAATTCCACAGAAATATTTAGTCCACTTCAGTGGAAATTCTTTGAACACAAGCAGGCCAGCAGCAGTCTGTACAAAAGAGTATACATACACAGAGGTTCACACAAGTGAACGGCAGATGTTTGTGTTTCAGCTGCACGATGGTACGTGTTTCCGCGGTCTCTGGCGCCCCCGCGTGGCCGATCGGCGGAATGGCGGCCGCGTACGTTCGGTGCCGCCGTGGAAATAGATGAGGGGCAGCCTGGTTTAGAAGGAGGAGATCGCTGAGCCGGCGGTCCGAGAACCGGCAGCTCGCCCGCACGCGTAGCGCTTAGGAGCAACAGTTGCTGGTTTGGAGTTGTCGGGCGCATGCTCGCCGGGACCTGGAGGACTAATCACAATAGAGAGCGGCGGATGAGCTGCACAGAGCGGTTCCGAAGCCACTTCCGCATTCCTACGCGCACGTGTTGTGCCGCCTGCAGGACTGAGCAGCGGACAGCGGCAGTTCCGCGCATTGGCCACGAGGTGGCGGCAGAGACCGCGGAAAGAACTTGGACGGGATCGATGCGGCCCGCGGCGCAATCGCTGGCGGTCAGTGCTCTGTCGCGATGACGGGGGAAGAACACGGAATGAGAAGTGGGGGGCGGTGGGGGTGAAGACGAAGAAAACAGAGGGAAACTCCTCCAAACTCAGGAAAGCCGTGCTAAGAGCTTTACAAAAAGAAAATAATAATAATAATAATAAAAAACAAAAGATAAAAAAATTACTTTTTGCCAGCATCTCTTGCACTGTTTTTAAATATTCACATACCAAAATGTAACTGCCCAGTACATTTAACGACAACAAAATTAAAGCACGTTGGCAGAAAGCAGAGCGCCATATTGGTATTGGTCACAGCTACCTCTGGAAGACAGCCCGAGAGCTGTGCAGGTCCATCAGGCTCAGCTGCAGCTTTTCATCTGCCCTTCTCTGGCCCTCCTGCAGCTGGAGAGAGAGCACAGGAGGGCACGTGGGATGCAGACCCTCCCCAGTCAGCTGCAGCAGTCGCTCCTGCCAGCACTCCCTTTCCCCCACGTCTTTCCCATTGGACAGTCTGGAGCCCTGTGTGGCAGAGGAGGAGAGAGCTGCAGGCAGAAGGAAAACGGGCTGCTGGGATTCCTCCATCCCACTGCCAGGTGTCTTCTCTGGCATTTTGGGGGTGGGAAGGGAGTTGTGGGAGCACCCGTGGGGCTCCGGGCAGGAGGGAAGGAAGCAAAGATGCAGCTGCAGGCAGCGGGCTCTGGGCTGGAGCAGTGCAGCCAGGCACAAACAGTGACAACGTACACACACAGATAAACACCCAGCACAGAATCTGGCACTCTACAGTCCTCCCAGAGCTTGTTACTGCTTTTTAGGCTGCCCTACAGGTATTCTGTCCTTTCCCCTTCATTTCCCTGTCTCTTGCCCCCTTCCTTCACCCCGTGCCTTCCCCATTCCTTTTCCAGGCTTTCCCTTTCCTTTCCCCGCTTCCTTCCCCACGCCCTCCCCCTGCAACAGCCCCATGTTCTGCTGCTGTTCTCAGCTGACAATCCTTACACCACACTGTTCAAACACATCGGATCAGACTGCATACTGGCACTGATTTTAAAACAACAACAACAAATGCATACAGTATTATGCGTGGATAACAAACTCCTACCTGCTTGAAGACCAATAGCAGCTCCTCATCCCACAGTAACTCCTGCACACGGCCAGGTCTCCCGTGCAGGGATTTGGCATCTGCAGTGGCTTCGCAACACTGGATTTGAGTCTTTGACTTCCACCTCAATCTGCTCGACAGCTCCCCCCCTCAATCTGCTCTTGTGCTCCAGAGAGAGATCCAAGGCATGAAGAGGTGCAGTGCAACACAACTGGATAACGCTCTTGAAGAATGGCAACACCTGAGCAACACAGAGGAAGGTAGAAGGAATAAAAGGGCAAAGCAAGGAAAAACCTTGGGGAAAGAAAGGGAAAGGTGAGAGGAAAATGTCACACAGCCTGCAAGGTGCCCTAAAGAGCCATAACCAAGTCTGGCAGCACTGCCGTGCTGTGCAATGAGAAAGATTTGTATATGTACACGGTCCTTACCTGTTCAGGCAACCAGTCACCTAAGTTGGGTTCAGGGGAATTATGGGACATGCAGCTTTCCATTCCTGAGCAGCATATGGAAGTGCAAGGAGAAGGAAATAAGGGATGGCAGAGCACAATCAACACACTCAGTGCATGTCCATGCAGACTCACAAATCCACAGCTTCCTGGGTTGTTTCTGCTTTTGTAGCATTTGTGTGCTGCAGATGAGGAAAACGCTCTGCTGTATGAGTCTTCTTCTGCAAGAGCCACCTACAGGTAAATTGCAGCTAACCTGCAGACCAAGCACTACTGCCTGGAGTTGGTCAGGGGGAGCTCCTCCTGCCGCTGCTGGATGGTGATGCTGACAGGGCTGGAGATGCTCTGCAGGGCCAGCTCGTAGCTGGGAGCCAGGAACGGACATGGCGGGAGAGAGGAGAGAGCTGTCGGGGGCCAGCCGAGGCATCCCTCACTCAAAAGCTTTGAAGCTGCACGCTGCTTCTTGGCACTTTGTCCCCCACAACTCCAGAGCACTTCCAGCTCTTCCCTGGCAATTCACGGCTTGCACAGTGCCAAACGCAACCAAGAAAAAAAGGCAAGAAAGAAGCAAAGGCCATGGCTATGCACACAAGCGGCCAGGAAGGGTTCAGCTCCACAATGAAACCTGCACAAGTCAACTCAACAGATTCCAAGGAATTCATTGACATCTGACACAATTTGGAACGCCAGAAGCACTGCCACGCAAACAGCACCGTATTCAGAAAGCAGCACGTCCAAATCAGCCCCCTTGCCCTGCTCTACCCGCTCAGACCAACACAGAAATCAAACACACAAACTCTCTTGCTTTGGCTCACGGCAGCCATCAAGCTCATGCTTTAGTGACACAGAGAACTCCATCTCCAGCTACTCCGTGTCTCGCTCACCACAAGCTCGGCTGGGAGGTGTTGCTCAGCCTGACACCACAAGCAGAAAAGAAGCGCACATAAGCAGATGCTCTCATCCACACGTGCAAATCTGGGGGCGAGGAATAAAAGGCTCGCTGGGCCATGGGCAAAGCAGGGAGCAGATGATAGGCAGGAAACAGGAAGGAGTTCAAGACCAGCTCTTTTACACCAAAGACAGGGAGAGCTGAGTCAGCACCACGGGAGGACTTACGACACAGCTTGAGAGCTTACAGAGACCTGAGGTTGCCAAAGGAGGCCGCCAGGGTAACTCTCACCAGTCTTTTGCAGGGCTCTCACGGATGCTTGCGATGCTGACTTCCACTGCCTATGGCATTGGTAGAAAGCCCAGGTGACAAATGCTCAGTCTGTCTGGGTAACGCTTCCATGCTTCCATGGTTATCACTGAAACAAAAGGAAAAAAAAAAAAAGCATGCAGCCCTATGAAATTTGCCTCTCTACTGCTGCTGTCAGCGTGACATTCAAGTCTGTCTTCCACACAGCTTCATCTGAGTGCCAAAAAGAAACACATACAGAGATGCTTAGAAGATTCTTTGTGCAGATACAAGTGCAGGGTACATGCCTATTCTCTACAGCAAGAAACATTAATTTCTCAAGCAGTAGAATGCAGTAGTATCTTTTTTTGGTAACAGCGAGATAGTAGTGGGAGTTCTAGGTTGTGTGATGGTTATCACCATCTGCTGAGTGTTCTGTACCATGGATCTAATCATTTCAGGTCCAGCTGACTTTCCGAGGTCAGAAGAGCCCGTGTAGGGGGAGGGTCACAGCCCTGCTGGACCGAAAGCACTGTGCCAACTGCAGGGAAATGAGACAGCGGTGCAGAAATCCAACCGTCTCTCATTGCAAAAGCTGAAGAATGGCAACCTGGGAAGTTATTCCTAGCAAATCCACCGGTGAAATCGCAGCTAGGAGAGCAGGAGAAAGAGGTTTCATTTCCGGTGGGCACGGGTGCCTCTTACCGCCCGGAGATGATTTTGCAACACAAGTCGGAGCTACTGCCCAACAAGAAAAGGCTTCCCTTTTGGGATCACTTCAAGAGAGGCTGAGAAAATAAGGAGGAATACATACATGCCTGTAGATGCCAGGTTCTCCAAAACCGTTCCTCTGGCAAGACTCATCAGAACAAATGGATGCAGAGAGTCAATTCAGTAACACTGGTGCTAAGGGTCAAACAAGATGAACTGACTGAAAACGGTAAGTCTGGCTTACATACAAACTGGGACAAACAGTGGTGTACCCCCAGAAGTTACAGGAATCTTCACTAAGGTATGCTTAGCTGTGTGGCTATCAGGGATGCCTGGTAGAGCCAAAATGCAGCCCTAAGTTCAAAGCAAGAGCTAGAGCTAGTCCACTCAGGGTAAAGCCTCATATCCCTTGGAGGATATGCAACTGGAGAAGGAGAAAGGAACCATAGATAACTTGCGGAGTTCGGATTACTAATTGAATGTGAATCCAAATTCAATACTCCAATCTTGCAGATGAAAACTTGGATAGCAAGTGCTATAGTTTAGTACAAGATTGGAGGGCAAGTAATAGAACTGTTGAATGTATACATGCTGTGGCGGCAAATCCATACACTTGAGTAACTAAGTTAGGGAATGAGTAGGTGGAGTTTGCCTTCTGGATGTGAAGGATGCCTTTTCTGCCTGGTTTGGCCATAGGAAGCCTAAGGTGATTTGCCATTGAATAGGAGAGCCCCACTCCGGGACAAAAAAGACTCCGTTCACCTGGACAGTGTTAGCCAGGGCTGTGAGAACAGCCCAAGGATTTTGGAGAACTGCTCAACTCGGGAGCCTGAGATTTGGGTTCCTCCATCCCACGGTGGAACTTGACTGCAGCATGTGGATGCCACAGAAACAAAGAGGGCTGTGTGCAATGGACTGCGAATGTGCTGAATTTCTTGGTTTCAGTGATGATCGACTTTCTCAACAGAAGGCACCAAGAACTCAACGGCAAGGGACCTATCTGGGATAGGAGGCTACAGCTGGACTTGGAACCTCAAGGACTGCCAGGAAAGAAGCCATCTGCCAAAGCCCTGAGCCACAAAGTGCCGAGGAACTCCGTACATTCTCAGGAATGACAGCAGGGTGCCAACCGTGGATACACGGCTACGGACCGGTGGTAAAGCCCCTTCATGAAGTAAGTAAGAGATGGCCAGAGTGCTTGAGGGAGGTGGCTGCACCAGTGCTCAAGATTCAAGAACCTGGTAAATTTACGCTAGGCCAAAGAATAACAGTTTTAATATCTGATGCAGTGTCTACTGTATTGGAGGTAAAAGGGGGCATTGGCTCTCACCCCCAGAGGGTCCTGAAATACTAGGCCATCCTGGTACAGCAGGATGATGCAGAAATAACTGTAACTAATATTGTCAACCCAGCATCTCTCCTTAGCGGAACTCCTGGAGAACCAGTATTTCATGACTGCTTTGAAACAACTGCGGCTATGGACCTTTGCCAGTCGGACCCGAAAGATGAATCCTTAGAAGATGCAGAAGACACCTGGCTTACTGATGCAAGCAGGTTGGTGAGACAAGGAAACCGTAAGGCAGGATATGCAGTCACTGCTACTGACAAGGTCACCAAAACACAACCATGACCTGGGGGGACTGTCTCTAGGAAGCCTGAAATAAGTGCCTTGACAAGAGCCTGACATAGACGCACAGATGCTAATTGTGGAGATGGGATGCTACATGCTCATAGGACCAGCTGAAGAGAGCAAGGATTGCTCACGCACAAGGAAAAACAGCCTGATGTAAATCAACAAAGAGCGTGGCTATCATCCATTGTCAAGGACATCAGAAAGGGAACACCGTACCGGAAAGTGGAGAGAAGATGGTGGATCAGGGGGTTCAACGAACAGGTCGTTGAAGAGGGCTTTAATTCCAGACCGTCAACTGAAAATTGCTGAACCCAAGCCAAAACCTGTAAAATATTTTCAAGAGGACAGCAATCTAATTCATCATTTAGAAGGAAGAGAGCAGGCTGACAGATGGACACATTGTTTTGCCCTTTGGTACTCCATGGAAATTGGTTCTAAGAGAGGAGAGGAAAATGTCTTGGGCAAACAGACGTTACAAAGCACGATCCTAGTACCAGCAAAGGGCTACAAGTGGGCCTATTGGGAAAGGGAACCTTCCAGGGCAACAGTGACAAAGTGACTTCCTGAAACCCCCAAGAAAAGGGGGGGATCGCTGGATGTTGGCACTAACTGATACCTATTGGGGATGGCCAGAGGTATTTCCCTGGAGGACTCCTAAGGCTGGGGAAGTAACGAAAATGCTTTTACATGCTGTTAATTCCAAGGTTCGGGGTTCCTGTAGCAATCTCAGCAGATCGAGGCCCACATTTTTGCCAAGGTGGTCCAACAAAGAAGCACATGACTGGGAACTGATTGACTGGAGCACTGACGCTCCAGTGCACCATGTATTGCCAGGCGACCGTGGTTATGTTCAATCTCCCTCAGATGTACCTCTGGAACCAAAGTGGGAAGGACCCTACCAACTTCTCCTGACCACCCACACCACGGCCAAGGTAGAGGGGCTTACACCGTGGATACATCATACCTGCCTGAAGAGAGCACCAGGACCACAGTGGACAGCACAAGAGAGAGGACCGCTGAAAATCAGGATCTGAAAGCACGGAGAAGAGTTTGAGAATGGTCAGTGCAACTGGGGTAGTAGTCACAGCTTGGCAAGAGAAGAGCTACTTCCGAAGAACTGAGAAAATGGGCCAGGCTCTCAACAAATCTTGTTGGATATGCAGTGCCCTCCCTAAAGGGGAGGGAAAGGTGCCCGTTTATGGGATAGTGGCACTACAGTGGACCCTTCCAGATTGGCTAGAGCACGGAAAGTGTAAGTTTGGGATAGAAGACAAGCCACAAAAGGGACCTACATTGCATTGACTAGTTACTAACTCTACTAGGTCTATTTCTGCAGACAGAAAAACTGACGGTAAAGGTGGGGTGGGGGTTGGCTGACAGAACTGGACAGGCATAGGGTGTAGTTGGGGGTGGAACCAAAGTGTGGGGTGTGATCCTAGAATCGATAAGGAGTCACACTGGCTCTCAGAGAAGAACATACTCGGAATTGTAGGGATGGGAGCATCGTTCACTCTTCAGGAAAAGATGGCCAGGCCATGTCAGTTACCTCATGGATACCACATGGTGGTTATGTGGGGACGCTCAGGCACAGAAAGCAGTACCTTTACATTGGACAGGGACTTGCAC
Source organism: Gallus gallus (assembly GCF_016699485.2). Classification (NCBI taxonomy): domain Eukaryota; kingdom Metazoa; phylum Chordata; class Aves; order Galliformes; family Phasianidae; genus Gallus; species Gallus gallus. Next base: position 80,077,052 of record NC_052572.1, on the reverse strand, counting down.
TACAGGATACTTAATAGCCCAGACCACGGTGCATGAGGAGATCCCTCGGGGACTCCTGAGGACCCCTGGGATTCAAATGAAGCGTACATACAACCCCCTAGCTATATAAAACAAGGGATACCACTGCTTTCCGAGAGCCCTTATCCCGGCTCTAGGAGTTGCCCAGCTAGAAAAAGCTAGAGTCGATATCTCTGCAACTCTGGAAATGATAGAGAATGCCACAACGGATGCATTACGAGCAATCCAGGAAGAAGTATCCCCTTCATCCAAAGCAGTGCTCCAGAATAGGATGGCACTAGACCGATTAACAGCCAAGGAAGGAGGGGTTTGCACAATAATAAATCAGAGTCGCTGTGCTTACAACAAGAAGGATTTAAGAATCGAGAGAGATTGATGGAAAGTTTGGGAACAGATGAAAGTCCTGCACAGGACAAGTCAGGATGACCCCAGCTGGGAAGGAGATTTAAGGAACTTGCTTACTAGCTGGCTACTGAATCTAGGATGGTTAAAGCAGCTCTTCCTAGTTTGCATCCTCTTGGTGCTGTTGGGAGGTTTTACCTGTGTCATGATGAGATGCTCTGCCTGCCTGTGCCGGAGTACTAGAAAGAAAAAGGAGATATGGAAGAGACATGCGTTGAGGCCAAAGGTGGGAAGTGGGGCCTATTCTGGGACACGTAGAACAGAATCAAAATGATCTAGCAGGTAGAAGCCCTGCTAGACTATAGAAAAGGGAAAACTGAAGAGTGAGAACAGGAGCCTGCAGTTAGAAAGAGAAGGGCCTCACAGCAAGAAAAGGGAAAGTAGCTGCACAAAGTAGAAATAAGAGGCAAATAGAGTTTAGGTAGAGAGTGTTAGAAAACAAGAGATTCCAAGCACTTTCACAGACACTAGGTCAGGAATAACAGGGAGGATGAAGGCCATCGAGATAAGGACTGGAGAGCAGCTCGAAAACACGGGGCAGGGAGCTGATTAGATGTCTACAGGGCAAGTTAGTGTGAATGTTAGGTGGAGCGTTCCCCCTTGCACCAGGGAGTACGCGCGTCACCAAGAAACACATGCCTGCTCTATATCCTTACCGGCTATACGGTCTGATTGCCGCACGTCAAGCCTAGAAGAGACACCTCTCTCACCTTGGGCACAGCTCACCAACCAAGAGCCAGGCCTTGCCAACTTGGTTGATCTGAGAAGGCGGGAGGGGGCCGCACATCACACCAGAAGTATCCATTTCACTTGCAGCTCCACGGAGAGAACAACACCAACTAACAGGCCTGAATGAATTCGCTCACAAGATGAACAATGAGATTGTTCTTCATTAAAAAGCACACAGAGATTCCTAAACCAAAAAGAGAAGGGCAGCACTTCAGATCGGCCAAAGAGATTCCTGTTCCTACGCCTCATGCTCTTACACCAGCTTGACTCGCCTCATCCCCTTCCCCTACTCCTCCGTGATGCCCACTGGCTTCAAGTCAGGTCGCAAACACATAGGACTCCTTCCACACGACTCCAGCACAAAGGATGTCACACTTGTTCCATACACATACAAATGAACCAAGCAGTGCTATCACACTCACTTAACACACGCAGAAGCAGCCAAACCCTGAGCACGTACGTCCCCTCCTGCACTACTGGAGCCCACAGCTCACCTTCACGCCTCCGGGGATTTCTGCTCTTCTACACTGACGCAGCCTCGCTACAGCTCCATGGGCGTCACACAAGGCCTGCAGGACCTCTTGCTCCGCAAACTCTGTCTGCAGGCATTGCTTCATGAGGTTCACCACCGGCCCTTCTGAGCAAAAACAAGCACTGAGAACGACAGCAAAGCGCACTGGATTCCACCTGGCCTGCTCCTCCACAAGCCTCACTCCTGCCACACACATACCCTGCTCTGCAGACTCAGCCCCAAAGCCTGGCTGAGCATCAGCACATGCATCATTCTTCAAACGCCCCAGCCCAGCAGCAAGGGAACAAAGCGTTGCGACAGCTGAAGCAAAAATGCTCGGGGACATTCCTGCTAGCGCTGAACGTGAACAAATCTACCACTGAGCAACAGGACGTGGGACAAACAGCAGAAAACAACCAACCTGCACAACTAACTCGTTGCCGGTTGGTCCAGATGTCTGTATGCTCCTTCCCACGGCCCAGGCCAAGCTTGCTGAGCTGCTCCTCCTTTGTGCAGGACGACAACGGTGCCCATGGCATGTGGTGGCTATGCACAGCATGCCTTCTACTTGCTTTTCCTCTCTCCGTCTTCCATCACCAAACAGCACCTCCAATCTCTCCAGGCTAAAAAATCACTTGGGGAAAAAAAGAACTGGAACCTGGCTTTTCAAATTACAACTTGATGCTTTAAAGCAGAAGCTCACCTAGCAAGGACACCTACCTTACACAAGCTCAACCTACACGGAAAAGTTATTCCACTGCGCCTGCACTCTTGGCACGCATTTTCAGCTGCAATAGTCAGCCCAGTTCTCAGCACAGCTTTACCATCCACAGAAAGACAGTTCACCGCCGCCATCTTTTTCTCTCTTCTGAAACACTCTACTGCTGCAAGAAGCAACGATTACAATCACACAATCACAGAACCGTAGGAGATGGAAGGGACCTCTAGAGATCATGGAACCCTACCCACCCCCCGCAAAACAGGCTCCATACAGCAGGCTGTACTGTAGGCATCCAGCTGGGTTTGGAATATCTCCAGAGAAGGACAATCCACAACCTCCCTGGGCAGCCTGGCTATATACCACCCCACCCAGAACCTCCCCACAGCCACCTATAGCCACAAATCCTCCGATGGCTCACCACAGCCCCAGATCCCCCCTAGAGTACCCCTCAGCTCCTTATAGACCCGTACGCTTTAACAGTCCCTGCACAGACCCCTACAGTAGCCCTATATCCCCCTGTAGCCTCCTCGCAGCTCCCAGTAGCCACAGCCCACCTTAGCCCCGGTTCTGCTTGGCTGCAGGGGGTCTGGGGTCACCGGGTGCAGCGCTGGAGGGGTTGGGGGTGGGGCACTGTTCTGATGCTGGCAGCAGCACTCTGGCGCTGGGGGACCCGAGGCCTCCATCCGTCCCAAACCAACGGCCCATCCCACAGCCCTCATCCCAATCCCACAGCCCAACCCCACGGGGGGTCCACGGGGGAGGAAAGGGCAGTGTGCTTGGGGGGCCGCGCAGGGCTCCTCTCCCTCTCCCGCTCCCGTTTTCCCGCACACCTCCGGCGGAGCTGTCCTCAGCACTCGCTCCCGTTGTGCCGCGGCTTCCGGCTCGCTGCTGCCCGGACAGCTCCGGCTGACGCCGCGCTCTCCTGCGGGGCGGCCCGGGCTGCCGGTGCGGCGCTTCGCTGACGACAGCCGCGCCTGACACTGCCGGCTCCCAACGGCCGTTCCCGCGCACGGCGGCTCAGCCAATGGGAGCCGGCGGAGCTGCCGCTGAGCAATGAGACGCCGGGGGAGGGACAGAGCTGCCGCTGACCAATGAGAGCCCGGGGGAGGGACAGAGATGCCGCTGACCAATGAGAGCCCGGGGGAGGGACAGAGCTGCCGCTGACCAATGAGAGCCCGGGGGAGGGACGGGCAGATGCTGCTCACGGGGAGCTCCTCCTGCCGCTGCTGGATGCTGATGCTGACAGGGCTGCAGATGCTCTGCAGGGCCAGCTCGTAGCTGGGAGCCACGAATGGACACGGCGGGAGAGACGAGAGAGCTGGCGGGGACCAGCCGAGGCATCCAGGAGCATCCAAAAGCTCTCACTCAAAAGCATCACAAAGCCACAGCCAGCAAGCTGGCCATGATCATGAGCAGCATCCCGGATGCTGGAGATTCTTTGCTACCATACACTACGGGTGCACAGCTCTCGCTGCAGGCATCCCACAGCCAGACAAAATGGGAACAAACCCGCAGCTCTGCTGCATGCACAGCCCACAGCCGTAGCCTTGCAACATGAGCTGCCTTGCTGTTGCTTGCATCCATCCCAATCCCTGGGAATGAAGACTCAGAAGGCAGTCAAGGCGTTGATCCAGCACCAGCGTGCTTTTATTCATTCACAGCCAGGAGGGCCTTTTGGTGAGAGGTCCGGTGTACAGATGGGACTCATCGTCCCTGGTGAAGGAGAGAGGGGCTCAGAGCTCGTGCTGCTGCCCAGTGCCTGGGACTGGAGCTCTGATTCTACGTCCCCCTCCACCAGGCTCGGCTCCTCCTGGCTGACGCTGACCTGCTCCTGCATGGAGCTGCTGCTGTCGGGGCACTCGGGCTGTGCTTGGGCTGGGCTGCACTGCAATGGTGCCCCGTCACAGTCCAGCTCGGTGAGTGTTGTTTCTGGCAGGCTCAGGTCAGCGTCTTCTGCACCGCCGGGAGAGATGAGGGCTTCCACTTGGATGGTCACTTTCATTCCCTCACTGATGTTATATGGAAGGCTGTCATCCGAGCTGCAGTGATTCATGCTTCCTAGCAGCTCTCCATACATGGACGCACCCAGTGAACCATCGCTATACGCTCTGGCTCTTCTGCGTGGACGAGGGCTCGGTTCACCTAGGAAGGAGTAGATACACAGGCAAACAGTTAGTGGCAAACTTGCACAAGCTGAATGATGAGAGTGGTTCTTGAGATTTGCTTATGCAGTGGCAGCAGGACAAAGCCAACAGGACAATAGCAACAGTAGGAGCACTGTCTCGAAAGGAACTGTTGCGCTTTTGTTGTTTGTCTTTCTCTTTTGTGTGGACTCCAAGCATGAATTCGATGGCGCTGACAAGCAGGGTTTTGACAGCTGGATGTGCACCCTTACCTGCCAGGACCACCACCTCTGTTTCCGAGGGCTCCCTGGCATCGCGCTGCAGTTGGCGTTTGGCCACAGAGGATGGTTTTCTGGGCCTGAAGCAGGAACACCAACTGCATGCTGGGGATTCCTTCACCCTGCTGGGTGGACTTGGTCTGGAGGGAGAAAAGAGGGAGCGGTGTGAGTCGTACATTCTGCTTGGTGAGGGAAGAGCTGCCCTGAGCTCTTGCCCACACTTGCTTGTTCCTAGCACTGCCTGGTTCCTGCTGAAACACAACTTAGAAGCTCGCTCTGATTCACACGGTTGACAATGGTTCCATTCCTAGAGCTCAGCCCTGGAGTCTTGCTGGCTACATTCCCCTCAGCCATGTCAACCCAGATGCAGAGCATGCGAGCAGAGGCTGCACAGCTGTCCAGGACAGCATCGAATGGAGGGCTTTGATTCAGCTGGCAGGCTTAACTGCTTGCTGAGGAATCGTGCAGCCAGAGAAAAAGTTCAAAAGCATCTCTGACACATACATTACCAATTGGCCCCCTCTGGTAGCTAAACTGATCCGTCAGGCAATTGCTTGTTAGTTGAACCTCAAAGGCCAAAGGGAGGGGACATTCAGTACACCACCACACACCCCATTGGCGTCACGTAGCTTCTGCAAGTTTTGGCACTAGCAATCGTGGGGAAAAACCCACAAAAGCCCAAACAACCAAGTCTGATAGGAAGCTGCTGGAAAAGAAAGTCCTCTTTACCTTCCAGACGGAAAGTCAATGATTGTGTGGAATTTCCCCTGCACAGTTGCGGGGCCTTCTTCCACTTCCATGTCCTGGATGTGTGTCAGTGCGGGCGAGCTGCTGTGGCCTCCCCTCTGTGCCTGTGCCTCCTCCAGAGTGAGCAGCTTGGTGGCAGGAGAAGACACCCGCACAGACTCGGGCCCTGATGGAGAACTGTGCCCTGCAAGGGAAGACCACAGCTAAGAGGGAGGATCAGAAAGCAGCGGCACAGCCATCACAGTTCTGCGGGAGCTGCCGCACATCGATAGCCCCTCGATAGCAAAAGCGTAGCTCAACAATCCTGGAGAAGGCCTGCATTTGATCAAGGTGTCTCATCAAGACAAAGCTCATGCAGGAAGACGCTCACCTGCTCCATCTCCGATGCCTGATGTGGAGCGGGAGCAGAAGAGGACGTCGGTGTGGTTGATGATGAACTCCACCACGTCCGACTGCCTCTGCAGTTCCACGCAGGCAGCTCTTCCGCTGGCGCAGGCAGCCTCGTTCTGCTGGGATCTGTAGAAAAGGCAGATTGCAGAAGTCATTGACCCGAGATCGTTTCCCCACGTTTGGGCATTTGGGCAGCCAAAGGCTGTCCAATTGGGCTCTGGAGAGTTCCAGTGCAGTGGGCAAGCACTGATGCCACTGAAGACATTCTCCCGGGTGATCAAGGACACACCAGCCCCATCTGACAAAACCAAGAGAGCACAAATTGTCCTCCTCTCCAAACTGTGCCCGTGGGGAGAACAGATCTAAGCCTTGTGCTGAGACGGAAAAAGAAGTTTACCTGAAGAGGTTGGGAGCCCACACAATCGCTAAGTTCTTAGCGGGCATGTTTGTGACAGAGCAGCTCCCAGCGAGACAAGCCAAGTGTCTCATCAGGTACTCCAGGGTCCTGGAAAGCAAGAGCCAAACCTTCAGCACCACTGAGCACGCCGGGCTCACATTCACCAAACAAACCTCACTTCATGCCACTGCTTGTTCTTGCTACTAGCAAGTAGATCAAGCTTTCCCAAGTGCCACGCTGCAGCACCAGGCCCCAGCACAATACAGCTGCAGCCATCAGCTGCACCAGCCGTGCCCCCGTGCCCAGGAGCTGACCCAATCCATTCACCCCACGCAGCCATCCACCACTTCAACACACACAGGCATCACGTTGCCTGCGTGAGACAAAGCCTGCCATCGCATCATCGCCCTCTGAAGCGCAGCAGGGCTGAGCTCTCCAGACTGAGGGCAGCAGTTTTCTGACCTGTAGTGAGGTGCAGGCAGCTGCTGGATGACCTCCTGCACTCGGAGCAACCGCTCCTCATCTGTACCGGCACAAACAGCGTCCTGGAAGAAAGCAGAAAGGGACTGAGACACACATCATGCGAGTCAAGCGTATGGGGCTAACAGAAAAAGGGCCTCAGAGCTGCAGAGGGCACTGCTGCTCCCATCTCCTACATTTCCAATGGCAGGATGCTAACACCAGGTGTTACGGTGCACCCGGTGTGCAGGAAGCACGAGCTGCTTGTTGTACAGAGACACCCACTGGATGTCCATCAAAACCCCAACTTCAACAGAAAAAAGACCAAAAAAAGGTGCGCAGGCGTGTGTGTGGATGGGAAAGGCCACGAAGAGGGACATGAAGGCCATTGCCTTGTGCTTACCGAGAACTTGCCATGCAGCTGCTCAGTCAGCAGAGGGCTCGGGAGCTCCCTGAAGTACATCTTGCACAGGGAGCTCACGCTGTGAATGTCCCGGACGGTGAGCTCCGGAATCTGCTCCGACTCAAAGTCATGGCTGGAGAGAAGGACACAAAAACAGAGGGCTTGGAGAAAGAGGAAAACAACTCCAAAGCAAGACAACATACAGTCCAGAAGCACTCTTACCGCAGCTTCTGGATCTTGGACGCCACGCCGGACAGGCGGTAGATCCCCTGCACCACGCCGTGCTGCTCAATGAACTCAGCGCAGCTCTGCACGACCTGGGGGACTACAGAACAAGGGCCAGCGCTTAGCTGAGCTCCTGATTCAAGTCCTGCTTCAGCCGCTGCCCCTGTCACATCCCATCCACTAAGCCCAGCCTGGCTACTGCTTGCCTCCTCCGTAGAGGAGAAAAAAGGCTGTCGCAGACGGCGCAGACAGGCAGGAGCCGGGGACAAAACTGGACACGGACGTGTTCTTGGCTTTCAAGAAATGCCAGGACCTGCCAAGCAGCCTGCAGAAAGTAATTCTGGGGAAGCCAGAGACACTGCCACAAGTCCCATCACAGCTCCCACCGCAATGGAGGCGTGAGACCTCATGTCCAGAAGAGCTAGGAAACTGACGCACTACACTCTCTTGGGCCAAAAGGCTTCCTTGGTTTTCAGGCTAGCGTGGCATTGGCTTACACCTTTGGCTTTAAGCAAATACAAGTGTGCCGGCCTCCTATGAGCATTAGCCTCAGCTTCCCTTTCAGCCATAACTCCCACCTCACGCTTCTCCACCGCTATCAACCTGCCCCTTGCTAGACATGATCTCCCTTTCTTTCATCTTTACATGCCCAACAGAGAGAGGAAGCTCTCAGGAACGGGCTGTTCCTTACCATCACGGCCAGAGTGGAGAAGATGCTCTCCCAGGTCACAGCCAAACACCACTTCCTTCTCCTTCTCCAGCTCCATCTCCCGCTGCTTCGGTTCCTCTGGGCGGGCCTTCACGAAGGAACGAAGGAAGCTGAGGAGCTTGCCACGCTTCTTTGGCACTGCACAACAAAAGGAAGAAACCAGTTCATTTCAGGTTGGGCTCAGTGGGACCAGGCCGAGCATCACACATTCGACAGAGCACGTAAAAGCGGGAAGAACATTGCCAACAAGTACCTACAACAACAGATTTTCCCCGTCCCTGGAGGAGTCCAAGGCCAGGTTGGATGGGGCCCTGGGCAGCCTGGTCTAGTCTGGCATTCGAAGTGGAGGTTGGCAGCCCTGCCTGAGGCACGGGGGTTGGAGCTTGATGATCCTTGAGGTCCCTTCCATCCCAAGCCATTCTACAAGGATCCTATCGTTTGCCCAAGCCCTCATTCTCACTGCCTACAAACAGCAGCCCTACGCCCCGTGGGATGCAGGAAGGATCATCAACACAGAGGAGAACGTGGGATGGATAAAGGAGGTATTCAACACAGAACACACCCAGAAAAAGACTCCATTTGATTTCCCCGCGCCATCACATGTAACATCCGTACCTGGCTTTGGCGCTGAATTGATGAGGGCCTCAGGAATTTTTCCGTTGATGAGCTCCACGCACTCACCAGGGAAAAATCCAACCTGGAACAAGATCAAGAAGAGAGATGGAATACTGAATGCAGCATTTCTCAGGCCTCAACTGTTCAACCAAGAAAGAATGGCCTGCAGAAAAGTAACCCTCATTCAACATTTGCAGCCAGAAGACCTACAAAAGCAACTGACGGAGCATAAGATGGCTGTTCTCCGTGCTTGTACAAAGGACAGAGATGCTCAACTCCTGACTGCCTATTGAGCACAAGAGGCTCTTGCTTCTAAGTCACATGAGGAGATAGTTTCCCACCCAAGCCCAGAGCCAAAGGGAAAGTCCTCTGACAGCGACACAGGGAAGCTGTTGACGTCCAGAAGCCACCCTGTGGAGGCCGAGCAGCTCAAAGCTGACGTTCCTGACTTGACTGCAATTGCGCCCAGGAGTCTGAAGCTCGTGCCTACCTGAAAGCCATGCTTGCCTCTCCACCAGGGGCTCTGCTCCTTTGCTGGCATATCAAGAACGCACACCAGGTCTCCCACCTGCAAGACATTGCAACATCAATCCCAGCGTCAGCACAGCTGGGAGGAAAGCACAGCTGAAATGGCACCCTTCTTCTGCACTGCCAAAGAGCGCACAGCTTGAGAGCAATTGCACCGGGGCAGCTCTTCAGGCATTTCCCGTCGGAAAGCTGAACTTGGAGGTACAAGAGTCACTGCCTTACACACCACACAGAATACAGTGCAAGCATGCCATATGAAACCATCTTTTAGACATGGCTGAAGTCCTCCCTGCATCCAACCCAGTGCAAGTCCTATCTGGACCTGCATCTTCTGGGCTTCGCCTCACAAGGCATTCTGAAGGTGTCTGAGAATATTCCTGATGCATTCACACGGTATACTCTTCTGGCCGTGACAACAAGGAACGCCTTCTTTATCTGCTTACCTCCAAGGAGAGCTCATCCGCTGCCTGGGCAATGTATCTCTTAATAACATGGCCAGCAGCAATAGCTGGAATATTAAGAGATGACTCCTCACGGACCAGCAGAGGCTTCCCCTGGTTCTCAGGCTGAAACAGAGAGCACAGGCCATGGTGAGGAGCTGAGGACAAACAAGGAGGATTTCAGGGTGCCATCTCGATGCCACTAGCAAGGAAATGAAGCTTTTAAGGCAGCTCTTCAGGGACACCGAGAGAGCCGGAAGGATGCTCTCTCTCTTGAAAAGCAGGAGAGCACACCGGTGGCTCATTCTGCTGGCTCAAGGCAGAGAACAGAGACCAAGCAGAGCTTCACACTGTACCTCCGTCAATGCCCGGTCAGGCCCACGGCTGATCTCGCTGCTCGCGATGCCCATCACAGCAGGCGCGACAAGCTGCAACAGAAAAGAAACACATTTCCTGTGCTCACACAGCACTGGATCAAGAGACTTCTTCAGAACTACTTCTAGAAACAACAACTGTGTGCAGTCTATTCAAACGGGACAGCCGTTGCAATACGCAGCACTGGACCAAGTCACTGTCCCTCTGCTAGCAGATGGGGACTCTGGCACAAAGCAGCAGATGCATTTGCCCGCAGCACGCTGAGAGCGCAGTAGCAGGCCAGGGAGAGGTGTCACTGCTGGGGCTGGAGCTGCTCCCCAGCCCCCGGCTCCCAGCAGCAGCCTCACCACCAGCGCCGGCCGCAGCCTTGCCCACGCATTTCCTCTGCCTGCATCTCTGCTGTGCTCCCTACAGCTGTCGGGCACACTCACACAGCCAAAGCATGCACGCTTCTGCCCCTGGCTCATGTTGTGCAGCTCTGCACAAACTGCGGCTAGGGCTCTTTGCCTAACGGATTGCCTTCCTTCACACTAGCTGCTCCCAGCACTACAGGCAGCATCCTGCTGAGGGTTGAGCTGGAGAGGAAGTGGAAAAAACCCACACGTGACCAGAGCTGCATTTCAGCTGGACGAGGCTGTGTTACTACACACGGTGTGACTAAACAAGGGCTGCTGAACCATGTGGCAATACAAAACATGGCACGTACCTGGCAAGAGATCAGAACAAGGGAGAAGCAGATCCTCGAACCCGCAGCCGTTCCTTGTCACTTTGCTCTGATCTTCCGCGAGCAAAAGCTGCACCAAGGGAGCAGGCGGAGGGTGGGGAGGGGACAGAGAAAGAGCAGGTCAGTGAGCTTGCACAATTGAGCAAAGGGAAGAACCAGGGAAGAACCCTGGCACAAATGCCACCTCGATGGATGGCTTTGGAAGTGATGGCCTGGGGGAAAATGGCCTCTGACGGTCAAGACTAAGCAATATGATCCTAGGAGCTCCGCCAGCCAGCAGTCCTCAAGCCCTCACTGCCCAGCCGTCTATCCCACACCGTCTCAGCTTACCTACAAGGCGCTGCGCAAGACGGGATGAAGACAAACAGACTCAGTAGATGCACAAGTGCAACAAGCCACGTAAACACGCCGAGCTCAAGCGCTCCAATGAAGGGAAGCAGCACGCGCTGCTCCTCCCCTCATTCTAGCCGCTTATGACATCACTAAGGGCCACCCGGCTGCTCCACCATGGACGGACAAGGTGGGGAGGCAAGACCACGTCACAAGACCACAGGATTCCAAAAGGGCACCCCAGCGTTCGAGAAATCAGTGCGTGGTTGGAATTCCATCCCAGCCAAATCCTGGAGAAGCTGGCATGGGGTTGTCGGGACCAAAGTGCATGACCCGGCGCTTGGTCCTGTTGAGCCTCTTGCTGGGCCTATGGCAAATCCACACTAGGGTCCTTCTTTGCATCCAAGGGCGGCTTAGAGCAGCCATCTCTTTCACCTGGATGGAAATAAAGGAAGAGAAATACATAGTACTACTACTAGTCTGCTTCGCCAGTTTCTTTCCCGAGTGCATTTTTGCCTTTAGGCTTCCATGACGACCTCATTTCCTCCTCCTTTTCCTTGGGGGGAAGCTGCCCCCAGTGCCTGAGCTTCACAAGACAGCGTGAAACATCCATTCCTTGGATGCAGTTTGAGCGCAGATCTGAGGTCTTCATGGAAAGCGCCTTGCAGAGCGCATCATGTCCTGCACCAGGCAGCGCCTCTCTCATCTCTCCAAACTTTGGGGCTTTGAAGCTGCACGCTGCTTATTGGCACTTTGTCCCCCACAACTCCAGAGCACTTCCAGCTCTTCCCTGGCAATTCACGGCTTGCACAGTGCCAAACGCAACCAAGAAAAAAAGGCAAGAAAGAAGCAAAGGCCATGGCTATGCACACAAGCGGCCAGGAAGGGTTCAGTTCCAGAATGAGCTCCTGCACAAGTCAACTCAACAGATTCCAAGGAATTCATTGACATCTGACACAATTTGCAACGCCAGAAGCACTGCCACGCAAACAGCACCGTATTGGGAAAGCAGCACGTCCAAATCAGCCCCCTTGCCCTGCTCTACCCGCTCAGCCCAACACAGAAATCAAACACACAAACTCTCTTGCTTTGGCTCACGGCAGCCATCAAGCTCATGCTTTAGTGACACAGAGAACTCCATCTCCACCTACTCCGTGTCTCGCTCACCACAAGCTCAGCTGGGAGACGTTGCTCAGCCTGACACCACAAGCAGAAAAGAAGCGTACATAAGCAGATGCTCTCATCCACACGTGCAAATCTGGGGGCGAGGAATAAAAGGCTCCTTGGGCCATGGGCAAAGCAGGGAGCAGATGATAGGCAGGAAACAGGAAGGAGTTCAAGACCAGCTCTCCTACACCAAAGACAGGGAGAGCTGAGTCAGCACCACGGGAGGACTTACGACACAGCTTGAGAGCTTACAGAGACCTCAGGATGCCAAAGGAGGCCGCCAGGGTAACTCTCACCATTCTTTTGCAGGGCTCTCACGGATGCTTGCGATGCTGACTTCCACTGCCTATGTCATCTGTAGAAAGCCCAGGTGACAAATGCTCAATTGGTCTGGGTAACGCTTCTCTGCTTCCATGGTTAGGACTGAAACAAAAGGAAAAAAAAAAAGCATGCAGCCCTATGAAATTTGCCTCTCTACTGCTGCTGTCAGCGTGACATCTAAGATGAGCATTACGCGTCCCTGCACCCGACTGAAGATTCATCCAAGTCTGTGTTCCACACAGCTCCATCCCAGTGCCAAAAAGAAACACAGACAGTGATGTTTAGAAGATTCTTTGTGCAGATACAAGTGCAGGGTGCATGTGCATTCTCTACAGCAAGACATAGCAATTTCTCAAGCAGTACAACGGAAGGTCAATGGAAAGGAAATGGATGATGAAACCTTTTCATATAAGAAGTCCTTGTTCAACCTCTCCCCAGCAAAAAGGAAGCCTGCTGGGCATTGTTAGCAGCAGTTCCCAGAACATCTTGCACCACAAAATGCAGCACGCTCCTTTTTTGCACAGGCCCCTCGTTTCTCTAAGCAGCGTCAAATACCCTCCACTCCAAATACACCCATCAGATAATGAACAGAGCTCAGAAGGGGTTAGGAGTAGAGCGACACACAGCTCCGCTTCGCGCTGAGGGCAGTTTTGGCCCTCCGAGCTTGCCGTAGCCACCCTGCGCTCTGGCGCCGGCGGACCGGAAGTACTCGTAGTCACTATGGCAGCCGCCTGCGGGGGGTTTGAGCTGCGAGGCTGTGGGGAACGGTGCCTTTTGAGAACGGTGTTTTTCTGAGCGTTTTATCTTCACCGGGTGGTTTTCTTCCTCGATGTGTCGAATGAACAGCGATGGAGAGCCCACAAGATTCCAGCCTCCCTCGAAGCCCGTCATTATTGACAAGCAGAAGCAGAGAGAGGAGAGGAGGTAGAAGGGGTAGGCCGCGGTGGGGGCCGCCCTCAGATTCCTCAGGGCTCTGAGGCATTGGTACTCGAAAAGTGCGTGTCGGAAGGTGACAGAGACACGGGCCCTGCCTCTGCCTTTGCCTCACATCTCGAGGTCAGCTGGGAGCTGAGTGCAGGTATTTCTGTTGGTGAAATGGAATTCCTCTTGTGCTAAGCATTTTTCATGTCTCCGACAC
>NC_052572.1:80003024-80063102 GCF_016699485.2 Gallus gallus | reverse complement strand
GGGTGTTCTTAGTATTATCACTGAGCTTTCTTTTACGTAGTACATGGTGAATAACTCACCTGAAGTTCATTACAGGAATGCAGGACTTGCAGGCGGCAGCTGAGAGAGCGTCACAAACAGGCTGGTCACCACGAAGGCAGTCGAGTGATGAAGAATGGCTCTGAACAGAGGTGACTGAATTCCAGAAGAGCAAAGGTTGGTCAGGATATGAGAGCAAAATTCCTTACCGTATTGAGAAGGATTTCAAGGGAGAGTAAGAAATACTACTTTTGAATGGATATCGTTTATTTTCTACAGCACAGAATTAATGCATTTAAACAATTCTGACCGATGCCTTAGGAAGAATAAGTAAGATTGAAGACTTCTTTAGTTTAATCAGTTTTTTGTCCAAGTTGGAATGTATTTCAAATTGAGATTTGAAGTGCCTTAGTGAGCAGGTCACGAGGAGCTAGGGAGAGGCACGATGCGTATTTGCTGAACAATACAGAAGAAGCATTTTCCTGTCTGAGCTTTTAAGAGACATACAAAATTATGAAAAGTAATGGGTATTTAAATCTGTGCAGTTGTTCAAAACCGCAGAAGTCTTTTTGTAAGTCTTCTGTATCTCTTTTTTCCTGAAAAAGGCTTTGCCAGAGTGCAGGACGGGGGCATGCTGCTTGCAGGGAAGACTTCTGTACAGGAGCTTTGCCGTGGGTTATAGAGGCATTCCAGAGCTTGAGGTAAGTGTTTGTTAACTAGAAGGAGGGCATCTTTTCCTCTTGTCAGGTTGCTTGCATATGAATCACTTGCATCTTTATTAATGTGGAGCTGTTTGCTGACATTTTGACAACCCTCCCCTCTGAAATCTAGCTTTACATTCAGTTTAGCTTGCTGCTTTGGTCCATGCCGTGATTAGAATCCATGTAAAACTGTTAAATGAGAATCTTTTGGTATCATTAGATAGATACATTTTTGCATGGAGCTTTTTCTCTCAATCCTGACAGCTGAAACACGAATGGGAATGATCTTTCAGCAGAATTCTACAGACCTGAAAGAGATGCCCTGGTTCAGAGCTGTAGAAGGATTCAGCGATGCCAAAAAGCCGTCTGAATCAAAAAGAGATGATGATCCTGATGAAGAAGTTTTGCCTAGAGTGATTGAAAAACTATCCTGCCAAAAATTACAGGTATATTAAGTTGTCTTGAGGACGTTCACTGCAGCTAGGTAATGAAACCTTAAATAAGTGGTATGTAAAATTATGTTGATAGTTACAATTACTTGTTAAGGTTACTGCAAATGAAGGTTTAGCTTTTTGAATGTTTGCTTCCTTGAAACTAGAGCAGATAGCCACTTGGATATCATGAATGAAATAATTCCGATTTTTCAGCATTTGCCAAGAATGTGTGGGATCCTTTATCGACTTCACAGACTGAGAGCCTTACACAGCTTTGCGATAACGTGTTTGAAAAACAAGTCCTGTCCAGAAGGGAATGCAGTCAGGCAAAAACAGGTAAAGGCTGCTGTGGTAATGGGGAAGGAAGTTCTTGATGCAGTGTATGCATTCACTGTAAATATTCACTGTAACATACACTTAGCCCAGTTCTGGTTTTATTCTCATGCAAATATGGGAGTTTATCCAGCATAAAGTAGGTGAAACTAAGTTGATGTTTAGGACCCTAGTATGAAAAGAAATAATAACAAACATTTATGCAGTCGCCACACTTGACTTCAGGAAGAAGCTTTAGATAAGGTTCTGTTTGTATAGTAGCTGTGGTGTTTGTTGTGGTTTTTTTTAATAGAACCTCATAGCTGGAAAATACATCAATCTCGTTGTCCAAGAGGATTTTATCAAAAAAAAAAAAAAAAGAAAAAAGAAAGAAAGATGGTTAAAGCTGAGACTTGCTCACAGGTTTTAATGCAGTCGTGATCTTAGTGTCTGTTATATACACAGTGGCACCTGCATTCAACTGAATTAGCATTTTCCTTTTCCACATGAACAAATGTGCCTTCTACTGTTTCAATTGTAGAATAGTTACCCAAACACTGAATTAGTAAACTCATTCGACCACAAAGAGTGACTACGCAGTCAAACTTACTGCCTTTTGCTCCTGTAACTAAAAGCTTTCATAAATGGAAAGTTCTTAGCCCAGAGTCTGGTTTTGTGATCTTAACTTGGAGTATCTGAGGGCTTGTGTTATTTGTGGTGGTCTGCTCCCCCTTCTACTCCTGACTCCTCCTTTCTTTCCTGAAATAGTTGATATTGCTGATGCTTACTGCTGGACGCTATTAGAGAGAGGATAACTGGTAAGAGTCTGGTAGATGTGGGGTTAAGACACAGCTGGGAGAAGAGTGTTGCTAAGCCTGGTGCAGCATGTTTGTCTGGTTACAAGCAGTGCTGTTCTGCTGAGAATCCATTAAACACATACTCGAGTGTTTCCAACTGCTAATTCCATTGGGTATTGCAAGGAGTTTCAGTTAACAGCTGTTTCCTTAGACCTTTATTCTGGTTGTCACTGCTGAAAGAATCCCATAGTTGTAATTCATTGGTGTTTAAGAGATGAATTGTCTGTTTGTCTTACTTTCAGGTCAAACAAAATCCTTATTTCCTCTTCCTCTTTTTCTGACCAGCACTGTGGAAGACAAATCATCGCCATGTTCAAAATTCCAAGGCAGACGGTTTTGGTCAGCTGTTGAGGTAAAGAAAAAACACCGATCTTGTCTGTGAAAAGCATTTTAGTTAAAAGTAGGACTGTCGTCTTTGAGGAAATGTATCTTCAGTCAAATCTGATTCCTGAGAGTCTAATGTATTTTAATAGGAAGGTTAGCTGTTTTCGCTCAGTGAGCTATTTATGCTCACCCACCTCTGATAGGTAGTCAAGAGACTTTAATTTCATCATCTGTTCCTGCTAACCTTCCATGAGATCAGTCATTGGCACTCTGTGGATAGGTCTGTTTCCTCAGTATGTGCATACAGTGCCCATGTTGCTTTTGTGGAATAGAATCCCTGCATGTGCGTGTAAACATATTAGTATAGCTTTATCAGTCTAAAGTACTGAGTTATGTCTGATTAAGTGCTGAATATCTGAATGCCTGTGATTCAGTTCCCTCTTAGATCTGTTTCCTCTATGAGTGTTATTGGATTCGTACTAAAGATGAGGTTTAGATGCAGGAAAACACATTAACGTCCCAGTTCCCCTGCTGTGTGTGCTAACAAGGCCATGGTGACAGCTCTGCATAGGCTTCCTGCTGCCATGTTGCACATTCCTGTAGAGAAATCAGGGAATTTGGGAATGTTGAGGACTTGCCATATTCACTCCTGGGGCAAGCTGTTGTGTAAGGGTTTGTCATGGGCAGATGCAGAGAAGACAAGAGGGAGCTTAGTACTGATACCTGGCAGACAAGAAACAGACATAAGATTCTGGTATCACCGTCTGAGATTGTGTATTGTCTGATTAAATGTCCAGTCAAATACATGTTTCTAAAAGTGAGACACCGGTGGTCTTCCACTTCAGATTGAAGTTTTCTCCTTTCAGTTTGTTTTCCATCCTCACTGTCAGCTTCTCTTTAGAAGTGGTGATGTGCAGAACAGTTGAAAATGTGTTTGTGTTGGGTATCTTCTGACAGTTTGCCACTCTTGTTTTTGGAGTGAAGTCATTAGTTCCTTACCCCAGAGTAAGTAGTACTGCGGGTCATGCATTAAACTCTTTGGATCTGTTCAGCAGCTTATTAGTGTGACTTGTCTGTTTGAGACTGCCGTTGTGCAGCCCCTTATTGGCTGTCTTTCAAAGCAGGTAATCCTCTGCAGGCTGCCTATCGGGAATGTCCTCTAAACCATGCCCAGAAATTGTATGGGAGAGTACTCACAAAGGGCTGGGCGAGAGAAGCAGGACAGGAACTATTTTAATGAAGAAGTACAGTTGATGAGGTTTTGATGTTTGTGCCATCATACAGTCTAACTTTTCTAGCAGCTCACGGAGTCAAAAGGAAGTGTCCTGCCAAGCATTCCAGAGAAATATGCACTAGTCGTGGGCTTTGGGACTGCTTTCTGACTGGTGACTGCTAAGATCACGTACTGTGTCTGTGTGGGTGAACTACCTTGAGGTTAACAGTTACCTTGACATTAACCATTCTGTGTTGAGGGGGAGACCAGCGATGTTCTTACGCTGGGCTTAAGTCTTTTTAAATAGTCATTTCTACAGTGAAACAGGTAACTGAAGACAACTCTTGCTAACGAATAATACTGAGGTCAAGTACAAAAGAATCTTTTTGCTGCTGTGGATCAAGGCTATCAACCTTACCTGTGTTATGAGGCTGGTGGCGTTTAATCCTATGTAGCGTATGTTAGCAAATTGTTAACCAATTGGAAGGGTGTCATGCTCTTTCTTTCCTTGGGAGTGATGTGTGTATGTATGAGGGTACAGCTCATAGGCACATGTAGAATTAATCTACTTCAAAATATTATTTGTATCTGTAGTTTTTAGTGACTAATTGGCAGTAAGTGGAGAGAATAAATCCTGTTTTTTGAGTACTGAGATTGGATGGACATGGTATCTTTTAAGTTTAAAAAGGAGGTTCTAATGCACCCTCAGCCATCAAATGTGCATGTTCTGTTTCTCCATTACTGCAGCTGCTCTCCAAGGTTCTCCTTTGGGATGGGACTGTACAGGAAGACGCAGTCGTGGTGTGGGACTGAGCAAGCTGCTGAATCGTTACCTTCTTCTGAACCTCTTCACAACACACCACCAGGGCCAGAAAACATAGAGAAGTGTAAAGAGGTGAAAGGTCTTATTTCCATGGGGACAGATGTAGTCTGAAGTGTAATTATTTAACATTTAAAGCTGTTTTTTTTTTTTGTTGTTTGTTTTTTAATGACCTTGGTGTATAAAAGAATTTCAAAGCAAGCATTGGTTCCTAGGCTTTTAGGAATAACTGTTTAAAATGATGTTTTGTTTTTTGAAGAGTAAACACTGCCAATAATAACTGAACTAGCCAAAAGGAGAAGTCTGTCAGAAGTGGTGTGACTTATGTTATTGAAAGCCTTTTTTTTTTCTTTTTTCTTTTCTTTCAGAATACTCTCTGGGTGAACAGGTGGTTGCATGCTCCCAGAAAGGTGGTTCCAAAATCATGGAAGTGGGTCAACTCTCCCGAGTCAGTGAACTTCTGCCAGCATTTGGTTCAGTGAGCACGTATGCTTCACAGGAATAACCACAGGTAACAAACAACATGTTCTTTGGGATGCAGCACTTCCTCATAATCTTTATGTTAGCATTTCTTTTAGGGACATGGTTCAATGGGCATGGTGGTGATGGGTTGACAGTTGGACTAGATGATCTTTGTGGTTTTTTCCAACCTTAATGATTCTATGATTCTTAAATTCCTCAAGTCTCATCCATTTAACACTTTCAGTGATGTACTTCCAACATCTACGTACAACTAAAGATGCAATCCATAATGTAAAGTGGATTGCTTTTGCAGTACTAGTGCAGGCTAGTTTGAGGCTCTAGACGGTGGGTGCAGTTAGTGGTCAGTGTAGCTCAAGGCACGTTTTAGCTTTATTGATTTGAAGTCAGGTGTGAATGTGTTGCTATGTCAACTTGTTTTTGTAATAGTGATGAAACTGAGAAGTTGTTCTCCTGTTGGTGAAAGTCAAGGCTCTGCGTATTGCTGAAGAGCTCACTGAAGAGTGCAAATGGGAACATCTTAAATCTGTGATCAGGAACTAAGGATTTCTTTGAATGCAGCAGTTCTTTTACTGAAACAAGCCTGATGCTCACTCTAAAAAAGCCGGTAGGAACGTTTAATGAGTGGACTGCCTACGGTTGTTTTACTGTGAACATATATATATATATTTTTTCAACTGTCTTCTGATGCCATCTACTCCTAGATAGAATCACAAACCGTCAGTGTGAAGTGCAGGTGTTCTGAAATATATGACGAAGCCTCATTGCTTTGTTCTTTTGGGAAGGATGACTGCAGTGAGTGCCTGTAACGTTACCACTGCTGGTGAGCAGACAACTTCACAAGCTGTTTTTCAGTACCACACCAAATCACTCTGACCCCGGAGTCACTGAACTCTAACTTATTTTCCCACTTAATGAGATAGCTCTACCAAACTCACGGTGAGTTCTTCATAGCTTTTTGATCCCGACACAGAAGCAGGAATTCCGCATGCAGTGAGAAGTCTGATCTATGAACATCTACTGATAGAAGATCAATTACCTTCTAGTAATTGGCTCTCTAAGGACATTTACCTTCTGCTTCCCTGTAAGACCCATTAAACCTCATTTTGTTGTACCCATGTTAGATTTCTAATGTTGTGTAACTCGTATAAGTGCAGTAATATTACTGCTGCAGAATAAAAAGGATGTTTTCTTGTAGAAACAGCAGTGCGTCACAAATTCTGCTAAGTTTGCTATTGCCTGCTTCTCTAAAATGTTATGTATGGGTCTTCCATTTAACTCTTGGGGGCTTTTATTCCCTATGGTTTTTTCTGTTGTTTTTTATTACAGAATATGTATTTTTGTAAACTGTTTTAATTGTAAATTGCATTCATCAGTGTTATAGACAACAATGACTTTTAAAATAAAAGCAAAACCATTATTTTGAAAAGTAAAGATGTTTTTGTGTTAATGAGACTTTTAACGCTTTCAAGTCTTGAACACGACAGGAATGTTATGTGAAGTATGGAAAAAAACTGTGGCACTGCTGGCGCTTCATTATCTGCA
Organism: Gallus gallus; assembly: GCF_016699485.2. Lineage (NCBI taxonomy): Eukaryota > Metazoa > Chordata > Aves > Galliformes > Phasianidae > Gallus > Gallus gallus. Next base: position 80,056,398 of record NC_052572.1, on the reverse strand, counting down.
GGATTTAGGAGTTCTGTTGTAAGTAATTGTGCACTTCTACTTTCCTGAGTGCAAAGAAAATACAACTGATGGGTAATCAGCTGAAGCATGTGATCTCCGTGCTTGCTTTTGTCTCCTCTGCTTCCTTATTCATGTCGAAAGTTGCTCCCAAAGAAATTAGTCTTGTGCTGCTATGAAATTGGAATAGTTTCTGTCACACTTTACCTCTGTAGAGGCTTCTTCCAGTGGCTGCAGACGTCACTTGTCATGACTGGTAAAGCAGGGGAAGGCGATTTTTACTGGAGCTCAGAAGCCCCATCCCAGTTGAGTATCTTTGAGAACCTATAGTGCCACTTTGTGGTGAACCTTACACCCATTCACACAATCTGACTGGAGTAACAGCTAATCTGGCTTCATTCTTGCAAGCTGGTTTCAAAACGTTGGTATTACTGCTTTGTTGTCAGGTTACTATTGGTGCTTTATCAGATGTCATTTCAAAAGTGCCTTTACAGGACAGCTAAGCAGCACTTACACTCAGATTGTCCAGCTGGGCTTCTGTACATCTGCTTCCCTGCCATAGCCCCCTTCTGAACATCTTAAATGAAGCATTTTCACAATTGGCCCTGTCTACTTGGCAAAGGCAGAAGAAACAGTTATTTGGAAGTGACAACACAATAACTGCAAACCCCTTCTATTAGCTGTGATTTAGAAGAGAAGGCAGAAGCAGGGCTGAACACACTGTAACACTGGTCAGAAAAGGGAATGTTTGTTCTCAGGAACGAGCAGTTTAACATTCAGACAAGAACTGCTGAAATTTCACTGTCTTTTATTTGCATACAAAACTTGAAAGCTGACAAAATTGATAACTAACACAACCAAAAGCTGTTTAACAGCCTTCCAGGCCATTGTAGAATGGCCACTTGGAAGAGACTCACAAGGATCGTAGGAGTTCAACCCCTGCCTCCACATAAAACCAACCCCTGCCTCCACATAAAACCAGCCACACTATGTCTGAGAGTGGTGTCCAAAGGCTCCTTGAACTCTGGCATGTTTGGGTCTGGACAACCTGTTTCTGTGCATGGTCAACCTCCGGTGCAGAAGCTTTTCCACCCTGACCCTTCCCTGATGCAGTCCTCCATCTGGCCCTGAAATGGAGCCCTGCAGAAACCCCAGGTGACTGCTCACCATCCTGATATAATCCCGGTATCAGTCAGAAAGTTAACTAAATTATCGCCTACGTTCCCACTAAAAAATTAAACTCCTGCCTTGTTTACAGGAATTTCTTCATGGTCTAAATGAGACACAGATGAAAAAAACACATTTTTCATCACTTGATAGTAAAAGATAATAATTTTTTTCCTACTGTTTCTTACAAGCAGCTGAAGAGAGCCTACAGGAGACACCACATTCAAGTGGTTATCTTGTGTGGCAAAGCTTAAGGGGACTCTTAAAACTCTTTTCTGCTCCGATGAATTATACCGTGCCATAGAAATCTCCTTATGCTCTGGAGTTCAACTGTCTGGCAGCTAAGTTGAAGGCACGCTTCCTGACACAGTACTGGCCAGAGGGCCACTACCAACAGATTATTTGCATGGGGTCACTGTGTTTCAGACAGCATGGAGACTTGGCCTCAGAGCCAGAGAATGGCTTGAACACCTCCAGGGACAAACAGTTCCACCACCTGCCTGGGCATTTTGAGAGGACATTTTTCCTAGTATCCAACCTGAACCTCCCCTGGCACCACTGAAGGCCATCACCTCTTGTCCTCCTTGGGAGGAGAAGCTGACTCCCACCCAGACACAACCTCCTTTCAGGTAGTGGTGCAGAGAAATGAGGTTTCCTTTGAATCTCCTCCAGACTGAACAATCCCTGCTCCTTCAGACACTCCCACAATATTGTGCCCCAGATCCTTCACCACTCTGTTGCCCTTCTCTGGACGCGATCCAGAGCCCCAGTGCCTCTCTTGTAGTGAGGGGCCCAAAACTGAGCACAGTACCGGACGTGCAGTTCCACCAATGCTGAGAACAGCCGGCAGATCGCTTCACCAGTCCTTCTGACTGCACTATTTCTGACACAGGCCAGGATGCTGCTGGCATTCTTGGCCACCTGGGCACACTGCTGGGTACGTGCAGCCAACTGTTGACCAATACCCCCAGTGTGCAATGTATCACATCGTCACTCTCCTCTGAGAGGCAGCACCGCCACTTTAAACACTGTGCCACTTAAAGCAGTGCAGGTGGGTTTCGGAGACATGAAAAATGCTTAGCACAAGAGGAATTCCATTTCACAAACAGAAATACCTGCACTCAGCTCCCAGCTGACCTCGAGATGTGAGGCAAAGGCAGAGGCAGGGCCCGTGTCTCTGTCACCTTCCGACACGCACTTTTCGAGTACCAATGCCTCAGAGCCCTGAGGAATCTGAGGGCGGCCCCCACCGCGGCCTACCCCTTCTGCCTCCTCTCCTCTCTCTGCTTCTGCTTGTCAATAATGACAGGCTTCGGGGGTGGATGGAATTTTGTGGGCTCTCCATCGCCGTTCGTTCGACACATCGAGGAAGAAAACCACCTTTTAAGATAAAACGCTCAGAAAAACACCGTTCTCAAAAGGCACCGTTCCCCACAGCCTCGCAGCTCAAAACCCCCCGCAGGCGGCGCCATAGTGACTACGAGTACTTCCGGTCCGCCGGCGCCAGAGCGCAGGGTGGCTACGGCAAGCTCGGAGGGCCAAAACTGCCCTCAGCGCGAAGCGGAGCTGTGTGTCGCTCTACTCCTAACCCCTTCTGAGCTCTGTTCATGATCTAGGTAACCCTGCGGGGATTAATGCATAAATTATTACAAACCTTCCCAGGGAAGCTCCTAGAGAAGAAGAGTGAGTTAGGACAGGTAGGAGAATAGTTTCATGTTAGAGGTTTAAGAAAACAGCATTAAGTACTGGAGGTCTTGGAGTACCTCATAGTCTCAGCTGGGTGATGTTATGCCCATGTAGCAAGAAATCTCAGATCAACATCCAAACAGGCAAAAAGGAAGAAGTGCAAGAAAAGCAGGAGTCCAATTCATAACTGAGGGACTCTGATCCTTGAAATCCTTCTGTTACTTGTGGTGGAGTACAAATATGAAGTGTGAAGATGACTCCAAACGTCTGTAGTTCTACTATGGTGATAAATTCAATAGCTCCCCATACACAAGGTGCCAACTAAGTCCAATTGGATGTGCTGGTCGGAAATAAAGCACCAGGCCGTACCGTATCCTCTAATGGAACATATCCTTACTGAAAAGAGAATATCAGATGAGAGAGGTTTCAACATCGATTATTTGGTGCAGCCGTGAGGAGAAAGGCTTCAGGTTTGTTGTGACTCCTTCCGTATTCTCCAAATATGTGTTTTGTACATTTTCACAAGTTGGGAAACGTTACACCATTCTGAATTAGCAACACACCCACTCCAAACCTGTCCCGTTATGAAGCAAAGCCCCCCAGGATTTATATCTGTTTTGTAAACTGGGTGATTAAATGATGCCAAGTGTGGAAAAAACTAAAAGGCTCATCATTTTGGAAATTCTGCACAACTGTTGTTAAAAGCTTAATATGGACGACAGGGAAGGATTTCACTTCTGAGATGCTTGATGCTGTGTTGCAAAACTGTGTTATATGACGTATGATATATATATGTGCCCTGTGCCTTCACCGTGATGAAAGCAAACTGTGCTTAATTCTATGAGTAACCCTATCCATTTCCATAACACACTCTTAGGGGAAACATCAAAACCAACAACAAAAAAGGCATGAAGATCCATGTTATGCTGGAAAGATCCTCCAATTTGTATTTGATACTCTCTCCACCCAGTTTAGACAGATTTCTGTAGGTATAAATACATATATTGTTATGAATGTACAGGGAGGCAGTGTTGCCAAGTGGATAGAGCTCGAACTGGCCTCAGGGAAATAATGAATCTTTTCTCATTTCTGGCACAGCTTCCTAGTGCCTTCACGGCCCCTCACTAGAAGGGGAACCTGAAAGCCTGAAGTGTGTCCAGAGAAGAGCAAGGAAGCTGTGAGGTTAGTTGTGAAGACCTTCTCCCAGTGAGTGGTCAGCCGCTGGAATGGGCTGCCCAGGGAGGTGATAGAGTTCCTGTCCCTGCAGGTGTTCAAGGGACATTGGATGCTGTAGTGAGGGACGTGGCTTAGTGGGAAGGAAATGGTGGTGGTAGGTGGGTGGTTGGACTGGATGATCATGAAGGGCTTTTCCAATGTTACTGATGCTATGATTGTCGAAAGGCATCTGTTGGGTGAGTGCTTTGCTAAGTCACATTGTTTGAAAGCAGCACCTTCGCGGCAACCTTGATTTCTGCAGCCTTCTCCGAGCTTTGTGCCACGAGAGCTCTGCTGCTTCTCCCTGTGATGTGAGAGCATCTGGAAGGCCCTGCAAGAAGTCTGGGTAGGTGATGGCAGTTGCTCCTCCTTTCCCCCCCGGTGCTGGACATAGCGGGGAAAGGGAGTGGGGGACATCCCAGCAGTGGGTTCCTACCTCAGCAGAACAGAAGGGCTGTTCTGATGCGTGTATTTGAAGTGGAGTGAATCTGACGCTGTGTCGTAAGTCCTCCTGTGGTGCTGACTCAGCTCTCCCTGTCTTTGGTGCAGGAGAGCTGGTCTTGAACTCCTTCCTGTTTCCTGCCTATCATCTGCTCCCTGCTTTGCCCATGGCCCAGTGAGCCTTTTATTCCTCGCCCCCAGATTTGCACGTGTGGATAAGAGCATCTGCTTATGTACGCTTCTTTTCGGCCTGTGGTGTCAGGCTGAGCAACAGCTCCCAGCCGAGCTTGTGGTTAGCGAGACACAGAGTAGCTGCAGACACTATTCTCCGTGTCACTAAAGCATGGGCTTGATGGCTGCCGTGAGCCAAAGCAAGAGAGTTTGTGTGTTTGATTTCTGCGTTGGGCTGAGCGGGTAGAGCAGGGCAAGGGGGCTGATTTGGACGTGCTGCTTTCCCAATACGGTGCTGTTTGCATGGCAGTGCTTCTGGCATTGCAAATTGTGTCAGATGTCAATGAATTCCTTGAAATCTGTTGAGTTGACTTGTGCAGGTTTCATTGTGGAGCTGAACCCTTCCTGGCTGCTTGTGTGCATAGCCATGGCCTTTGCTTCTTTCTGGCCTTTTTTTCTTGGTTGCGTTTGGCACTGTGCAAGCTGTGAATTGCCAGGGAAGAGCTGGAAGTGCTCTGGAGTTCTGGGGGACAAACTCCCAAGAAACAACGTGCAGCTTCAAAGCCCCAAAGTTTGGAGAGGTGAGGGATGCGCAGCGTGCTGCCTGGTGCAGGACATGATGCGCTCTGCAAGGCGCTTTCAATGAAGACCTCAGATCTGCGCTCAAACTGCATCCAAAGCAACCCAATGCCCCGTGCTTGTTGTTCCCGGAGGTATCGGTGCCAGGAGTTGCTGCTATGTTTGCAGTGCCCTTGTGTCAGCAGGGTGACGTTCATGGGGTCCAATGCCCTCAGTCATTCCAAGCATCCTTGCAGATGTTCCTAGTGAGGGGCATGTTTCATTGACACCATAGGTTGTTTCTGGAAAATGAAAGAGTGGGCTTGCGTACCTCCAGATGGTTTTCATTTCCTGCTGACCACAGTGCACGTCATGTCTGCTGCCATTGCCCCACGGCCCTGTTGTGGTTTAAGCCGGTGGGTGGCTCAGCACCACACAGTCCTTTGCTTACTGCCCCCTTCCCGGTGGGATGGGGGAAAGAATTATGGGGAAAAAAAAAGAAGGTGGGAGTCATGTGTTGAGAGAAATCTCTTTCCAAAGGTAGAGAAAAGGACAGAAGTAATGGATGCACACACACACACACACTCATATATATGAATGTATGTAACAAGTGATGTAGAAGCAGTGGCCTCAGCACCTCCCAAGCAATGGGCAAGCAGAGGAAGAGAGTGAGATGAGCTCCCACCCCCGTTAAAACGCCTTCCACTTGATGTCATATGGTATGGAATATCCCTTTGGCCCGTTGACGTCAGCTGTCGTAATTTGGTTTCCTCCCAGCTCCTTCTTGAGAGCTTTGCTGAGAACGGCCTTGGCTCTGTCCAGGTCTGCTTCTCAGAAACTATAAACATCAGAGTGTTCTCACTGTTGTAGCATCATAGCAGACACTGAAGAAAAATGGATCCCACCTGAGACTAAGACAGCCCCCCAGTGTCCGTGCAGCGAGCCATGTGGGGCTGCAGGTCGTGCATTTCCCTGGCAGCATTGGCCAGGGGTGCTGGGGAGGTTCGCGTGCTCAGCTTGGGCATCGCGCTGCTGTGCCTGTCAACACAGCATGCTTCGTGCTCTCCGAGCAGCAGAAACAGCGTTTCATCAACAAGGTGCCATCATATTTACTGGAACCAGATGCGTCTGTGTCTCTGAGGCTGGGTTTACCCAACGAGCTCTTCTTGACGAAGCTGTTTTGATTCCCTTTGTCCGTGTGCGAGATGCGCTTATCCCACTTCTGTTCTGTCCCTCGGTATTACTCCTGGTGGGCAGAAGGAGCCGGTGGATTCAGCAGCAGTAGATTCTGTTGGTTTCCTGTCTGCTGCTTCATCCCTGGAGCTCGCTGCTGCACGGAAGAGTACAGGCGTGTTTATCCCAGGGCTGCTGTAAAGGGGAGCCCGGTTGGCGTAGCAGCGAGCAGCAGCTAACGGGCTGTGCAGAGGAGGGCTTTACAGAAGGAGCAGGAGTGCCTGCGTCCATCTGTATCCTCAGATACGTTCTGGCGGTGAGGCAGCAGCTGTGGCCACAGTGAGTGAATGCAGACTGGGCCTGGAGCTGCCACGTGACGCTTCCTAGCCCGCTAGTATACCTGGCAAAGCACAGCCACCCTGCACCCAGGGCAAGCGTTTGTCTTAGTGTCATGTTTCATGTGAAGCTCAGGCACGGGGGGCAGCTTCCCCCCAAAGAAAAGGAGGAGGAAATGAGGTCGTCATGGAAGCCAAAAGGCAAAAATGCGCTCGGGAAAGAAATTGGCAAAGCAGTCTGGTAGTAGTGCTGTGTTTCTCTTCCTTTATTTCCATCCAGGTGAAAGAGATGGCTGCTCCAAGCCACCCTTGGGTGCAAAGAAGGACCCTATTGTGGATTTGCCATAGACCCAGCAAGAGGCTGAACTGCACCAAGCGCCGGGTCCTGCACTTTGGTCCCGACAAGCCCATGCCAGCTTCTCCAGGATTTGGCTGAGATAGAATTCCAACCACGCACTGATTTCTCGAACACTGGGGTGCCCTTTTGGAATCCTGTGGTCTTGTGACGTGGTCTTGCCTCCCCACCTTGTCCGTCCATGGTGGAGCAGCCGGGTGGCCCTTAGTGATGTCATAAGCGGCTAGAATGAGGGGAGGAGCAGCGCGTGCTGCTTCCCTTCATTGGAGCGCTTGAGCTCGGCGTGAGTACGTGGCTTGTTGCACTTGTGCACTGATTGAGTCTGTTCGTCTTCATCCCGTCTTGCGCAGCGCCTTGTAGGTAAGCTGAGACGGTGTGGGATAGACGGGTGGGCCGCGAGGGCTTGAGAAGTGCTGGCTGGTCGAGCTCCTAGGATCATATTGCTTAGCCTGGACTGTCAGAAACCGTTTTCCCCCAGGCCATCACTTCCAAAGCCATCCATCAAGATGGCATTTGTCCCACGGTTTTTTGCCTTGCCTCCCTTGCTAAATTGTGGAGGCTCACTGACCTGCTCTTTCTCCCTCCCCTGCCCACCCTCCGCCTGCTCCCTTGGTGCAGCTTTTGCTCGCGGAAGATCAGAGCAAAGTGACAAGGAACGGCTGCGGGTTCGAGGATCTTCTTCTCCCTTGTTCTGATCTCTTGCCAGGTACGTGCCATGTTTTGTCCCCCCACATGGTTCAGCAGCCCGCGTTTAGTCGAACTGTGTGTAGTAACACAGCCTCGTGCAGCTGGGGTGTGGCACTGGAAAAAACGTGTGGGTTTTCTCCACTTCCCCTCCAACTCAGCCCTCGCAAGGATGCTGCCTGTAGTGCTGGGACCAGCTAGTGTGAAGGAAGTAATCCCTTAGGCAAAGAGCCCTAGCCCCACTCTGTGCAGAGCTGCAGAACGTGAGCCAGGGGCACAAGCATGCATGCTTTGGCTGTGTGAGTGTGCCCGACAGCTGTAGGGAGCCCAGCAGAGATGCAGGCAGAGGAAATGCGTGGGCAAGGCTGCGGCCGGCGCTGGTGGCGAGGCTGCTGCTGGGAGCCGGGGGCTGGGGAGCAGCTCCAGCCCCAGCAGGGACACCTCTCCCTGGCCTGCTACTGCACTCTCAGTGTGCTCCGGGCAAATGCATCTGCTGCTTTGTGCCAGAGTCCCCATCTGCTAGCAGAGGGACAGCGACTTGGTCCAATGCTGCGTATTCAAACGGCTGTCCCGTTTGAATAGACTGCACACAGTTGTTGTTTCTAGAAGTAGTTCTGAAGAAGACTCTCGATCCAGTGCTGTGTGAGCACAGGAAATGTGATTCTTTTCTGTTGCAGCTTGTCGCGCCTGCTGTGATGGGCATCGCGAGCAGCGAGATCAGCCGTGGGCCTGACCGGGCGTTGACGGAGGTACAGTGTGAAGCTCTGCTTGGTCTCTGTTCCCTGACTTGAGCCAGCAGAATGAGCCACCGGTGTGCTCTCCTGCTTTTCAAGAGAGAGAGCATCCTTCCGGCTCTCTCAGTGTCCCTGAAGAGCTGCCTTAAAAGCTTCATTTCCTTGCTAGTGGCATCGAGATGGCACCCTGAAATCCTCCTTGTTTGTCCTCAGCTCCTCACCATGGCCTGTGCTCTCTGTTTCAGCCTGAGAACCAGGGGAAGCCCTTGCTGGTCCAGCAGGAGCCATCTCTTAATATTCCGGCTATTGCTGCTGGCCATGTTATTAAGAGATACGTTGCCCAGGCAGCGGATGAGCTCTCCTTGGAGGTAAGCAGATAAAGAAGGAGTTCCTTGTTGTCACGGACAGAAGAGTATAACGTGTGAATGCGTCAGGAATATTCTCAGACACCTTCAGAATGCCTTGTGAGGCGAAGCCCAGAAGATGCAGGTCCAGAGAGGACTTGCACTGGGTTGGATGCAGGGAGGAGTTCAGCCATGTCTAAAAGATGGTTTCATTTGGCATGCTTGCGCTGTATTCTGTCTGGTGCGTAAGGCAGTGGCTCTTGTACCTCCAAGCCCAGCTTTCCAACGGGAAATGCCTGAAGAGCTGCCCCGGTGCAATTGCTCTCAAGCTGTGCGCTCTTTGGCAGTGCAGAAGAAGGGTGCCATTTCAGCTGTGCTTTCCTCCCAGCTGTGCTGACGCTGGGATTGATGTTGCAATCTCTTGCAGGTGGGAGACCTGGTGTGCATTACTGCTATGCCAGCAAAGGAGCAGAGCCCCTGGTGGAGAGGCAAGCGTGGCTTTCAGGTAGGCACGAGCTTCAGACTCCTGGGCGCAATTGCAGTCATGTCAGGAACGTCAGCTTAGAGCTGCTGTGCCCGCACAGGGTGGCTTCTGGACGTCAACAGTTTCCCTGTGTCGCTGTCAGAGGCCTTTCCCTTTGGCTCTGGGCTTGGGTAGGAAACTGTCTCCTCATGTGACTTAGAAGCAAGAACCTCTCGTGCTCAATACGCAGTCAGGAGTTTACCATCTCTGTCCTTAGTACAGGCACGGAGGACAGAGCCATCTTCTCCGGAACCAAGTATTGCTTTTGTACGTCTTCTGGCTGCAAATGCTGGACGAGGATTACTTTTGTGCAGGCTATTCTTTGTTGGTGCAACAGTCGAGGCCTGAGAAACGCTGCATCCAGTATTCCATCACTCTTTCTTTTCTTCTTACAGGTTGGGTTCTTCCCTGGTGAGTGTGTGGAGCTCATTAGTGGAAAACTTCCCGAGGCCCTCATCAACTCAGCGCCAAAGCCAGGTACGGATGTTACATGTGATGGCGCGGGGAAGTCAAATGGAGTCTTCTTCTGGGTGTGTTCTGTGTTGAATACCTCCTTGATCCATCCCACGTTCTCCTCTGTGTTGATGATCCTTCCTGCATCCCACGGGGCGTAGGGCTGCTGTTCTGTAGGCAGTGAGAATGAGGTCTTGGGCAAATGCTCGAATCCTTGTAGAATGCAGTGTTGGCAATGTTCTTGCTGCTTTGACGTGCTCTGTAGCGTGTGTTTCCGCTCAGCCTGGTCGCACTGAGCCCAACCTGAAATGAACTGGTTTCTTCCTTTTGTTGTGCAGTGCCAAAGAAGCGTGGCAAGCTCCTCAGCTTCCTTCGTTCCTTCGTGAAGGCCCGCCCAGAGGAACCGAAGCAGCGGGAGCTGGAGAAGGAGAAGGAGAAGGGAGGGGTGTTTGGCTGTGACCTGGGAGAGCATCTTCTCCACTCTGGCCGTGATGGTAAGGAACAGCCCATTCCTGAGAGCTTCCTCCCTCTGTTGGGCATGTAAAGATGAAAGGGAGATCGTCTCTGGCAAGGGGCAGGTTGATAGCGGTGGAGAAACATGAGGTGGGAGTTATGGCTGAAAGGTAAGCTGAGGTTAATGCTCAGAGGAGGCCGGCACACCTGTATTTGCTTAAAGCCAAAGGTGTAAGCCAATCCCACGCTAGCCTGAAAACCAAGGAAGCCTTTTGGCCCAAGAGAGTGTAGTGCGTCAGTTTCCTAGCTCTTCTGGACATGAGGTCTCACGCCTCCATTGCGGTGGGAGCTGTGATGGGACTTGTGGCAGTGTCTCTGGCTTCCCCAGAATTACTTTCTGCAGGCTGCCTGGCAGGTCCTGGCATTTCTTGAAAGCCAAGAACACGTCCGTGTGCAGTTTTGTCCCCGGCTCCTGCCTGTCTGCGACGTGTGCGACAGCCTTCTTTCTCCTGTGAGGAGGAGGCATGCAGTAGCCTGGCTGGGCTTAGTGGATGGGATGTGACAGGGGCAGCGGCTGAAGCAGGACTTGAATCAGGAGCTCAGCTAAGTGCTGGACCTTGTTCTGTAGTCCCCCAGGTCGTGCAGAGCTGCGCTGAGTTCATTGAGCAGCACGGCGTGGTGCAGGGGATCTACCGCCTGTCCGGCGTGGCGTCCAAGATCCAGAAGCTGCGGTAAGAGTGCTTCTTGACTGTCTCTTGTCTTGCTTTGGAGTTGTTTTCCTCTTTCTCCAAGCCCTCTGTTTTTGTGTCCTTCTCTCCAGCCATGACTTTGAGTCGGAACAGATTCCGGAGCTCACCGTCCGGGACATTCACAGCGTGAGCTCCCTGTGCAAGATGTACTTCAGGGAGCTGCCGAGCCCTCTGCTGCCCGAGCAGCTGCATGGCAAGTTCTCGGTAAGCACAAGGCAATGGCCTTCATGTCCCTCTTCGTGGCCTGTCCCATCCACACACACGCCTGTGCACCTTTTTTTGGTCTTTTTTCTGTTGAAGTTGGGGTTTTGATGGACATCCAGTGGGTGTCTCTGTACAACCAGCAGCTCGTGCTTCCTGCACACCGGGTGCACCGTAACACCTGGTGTGTGCATCCTGCCATTGGAAATGTGGGAGATGGGAACAGCAGTGCCCTCTGCAGCTTTGAGGCCCTTTTTCTGTTAGCCCCATACGCTTGACTCGCATGATGTGTGTCTCAATCCCTTTCTGCTTTCTTCCAGGATGCTGTTTGTGCCGGTACAGATGAAGAGCGGTTGGTCAGAATGCAGGAGGTCATCCAGCAGCTGCCCGCGCCTCACTACAGGTCAGAAAACTGCTGCCCTCAGTCTGGGGAGCTCAGCCCTGCTGCATTTCAGAGGGCGATGATGCGATGGCAGGCTTTGTCTCACGCTGGCAACGTGATGCCTGTGTGTGTGGAAGTGGTGGATGGCTGCATGGGGTGAATGGATTGGGTCAGCTCCTGAGCATGGGGGCACGGCTGGTGCAGCTGATGGGTGCAGCTGTACTGTGGTGGGGCTTGGTGCTGCAGCGTGGCACTTGGGAAAGCTTGATCTACTTGCTAGTAGCAAGAACAAGCAGTGGCATGAAGTGAGGTTTGTTTGGTGAATGTGAGCACGGCGTGCTCAGTGGTGCTGAAGGTTTGGCTCTTGCTTTCCAGGACCCTGGAGTACCTGATGAGACACTTGGCTTGTCTCGCTGGGAGCTGCTCCGTCACAAACATGCCCGCTAAGAACTTAGCGATTGTGTGGGCTCCCAACCTCTTCAGGTAAACTTCTTTTTCCGCCTCAGCACAAGGCTTAGATCTGTTCTCCCCACGGGCACACTTTGGAGAGGAGGACAATTTGTGCTCTCTTGGTTTTGTCAAATGGGGCTGGTGTGTCCTTGATCACCCGGGAGAATGTCTTCAGTGGCATCAGTGCTTGCCCACTGCGGAAGTCTCCAGAGCCCAACTGGACAGCCTTTGGCTGCCCAAATGCCCAAACGTGGGGAAACGATCTCGGGTCAATGACTTCTCCAATCTGCCTTTTCTTCAGATCCCAGCAGAACGAGGCTGCCTGCGCCAGCGGAAGAGCTGCCTGCGTGGAACTGCAGAGGCAGTCGGGCGTGGTGGAGTTCATCATCAACCACACCGACGTCCTCTTCTGCTCCAGCTCCACGTCAGGCATCGGAGATGGAGCAGGTGAGCGTCTTCCTGCATGAGCTTTGTCTTGATGAGACACCTTGATCAAATGCAGGCCTTCTCCATGATTGCTGAGATATGCTTTTGCTATCAGGGGGCCAGCAGACTTGTGGGCTTAGATGAGAATATGGCATCCTCTGTGGCTGGATGCTGAGAATGTCCAAGCTCAAAGTTGAGCATGAGAAAACCGTCCCTGTCATGGTGATGTTTTGCGTGCAGGTGAAGCTTGATGAAAGGGTTTTGACCTCCTCTTTTTCCAGTGGTTCGGATAAGCAAGGCTGAGAGATGTGTGGCACCTCCCCCAGAACTGTGATGGCTGTGCCGCTGCTTTCTGATCCTCCCTCTTAGCTGTGGTCTTCCCTTCCAGGGCACACTTCTCCATCAGATCCCAAGTCTGTGCAGGTGTCTTCTCCTGCCACCAAGCTGCTCACCCTGGAGGAGGCACAGGCACAGAGGGGAGGCCACAGCAGCTCTCCCGCTGTGACAGAGAGCAGGGACATGGAAGTGGAAGAAGGCCCCGCAGCTGTGCAGGGGAAATTCCACACAGTCATCCACTTTCCATCTGAAAGGTAAAGAGGACTTTCTTTTCCAGCAGCTTCCTATCAGACTTGGTTGGGTGGGCTTTTGTGGGTTTTTCTCCACTATTGCTAGTGCCAAAACTTGCAGAAGCTACGTGACGCTAATGGGGCGTGTGGTGGTGTACTGAATGTCCCCTCCCTTTGGAGTCTGAGGTTCAACTAACACGCAGTTGCCCGACGGGCTCAGTTTAGCCACCAGACAGGGCCTATTGCTAATGTATGTGTCAGAGATGCTTTTGAACTCCCTCTCTGGCTGCACGGTTCCTCAGCAAGCAGTTATGTTTGCCAGCTCAATCAAAGCCCTCCCTTCGATGCTCTCCTGGACAGCTGTGCAGCCTTTGCTCGCATGCTGTGCATCTGGGTTGACATGGCTGAGGGGAATGTAGCCTGCAAGACTCCAGGGCTGAGCTCTAGGAATGGAACCGTCCTCAACCGTGTGAATCAGAGCGAGCTTCTAAGTTGTGTTTCAGCAGGAAGCAGGCAGTGCTAGGAAAAAGCAAGTGTTGGCAAGAGCTCAGGGCAGCTCTTCCCTCACCCTGCACCATGCACGACTCACACCGCTCACTCTTTTCTCCCTCCAGACCAAGTCCACCCAGCAGGGTGAAGGAATCCCCAGCATGCAGTCGGTGTTCCTGCTTCAGGCTGAGAAAACCATCCTCTGTGGGCAAACGCCAACTGCAGCGCGATGCCAGGGAGCCCTCGGAAACAGAGGTGGTGGTCCTGGCAGGTAAGGGTGCACATCCAGCTGTCAAAACCCTGCTTGTCAGCGCCATCGAATTCATGCTTGCAGTGCACACAAAAGAGAAAGACAAACAACAAAAGCGCAACAGTTCCTTTTGAGACAGTGCTCCTCCTGTTGCTATTGTCCTATTGGCTTTTTCCTGCTGCCACTGCAATAGAAAATCTCAAGAACCACTCTCATCATTCAGCTTGTGCAAGTTTGCCACTAACTGTTTGCCTGTGTATCTACTCCTTCCTAGGTGAACCGAGCCCTCGTCCACGCAGAAGAGCCAGAGCGTATAGTGATGGTTCTCTGTGTGCATCCATCAATGGAGAGCTGCTAGGAAGCATGAATCGCTGCAGCTCAGATGACAGCCTGCCATATAACATCAGTGAGGGAATGAAGGAGATAATCCAGGTGGAAGCCCTCATCTCTCCTGGCTGTGCAGAAGACGCTGACCTGAGCCTGCCAGAAACAGCGGTCACCGAGCTGGACTGTGTCGGGGCACCATTGCAGTGCAGCCCAGCCCAAGCACAGCCCGAGTGCCCCGACAGCAGCAGCTCCATGCAGGAGCAGGTCAGCGTCAGCCAGGAGGAGCCGAGCCTGGTGGAGGGGGACGTAGAAAGGATGAGTCCCATGTGTACACCGGACCTCTCACCAAAAGGCCCTCCTGGCTGTTAATGAATAAAAGCACACTGGTGCTGGATCAACGCCTTGACTGCCTTCTGAGTCTTCATTCCCAGGGATTGGGATGGATGCAAGCAACAGCAAGGCAGCTCATGTTGCAAGGCTATGGCTGTGGGCTGTGCGTGCAGCAGAGCTGCGGGTTTGTTCCCATTTTGTCTGGCTGTGGGATGCCTGCAGCGAGAGCTGTGCTCCCGTAGTGTATGGTAGCAAAGAATCTCCAGCATCCGGGATGCTGCTCATGATCATGCCCAGCTTCCGTGCTATGGCTGTGGCTTTGTGATGCTTTTGAGTGAGGGATGCCTGGCCTGCTCCCTGCCAGCTCTCTCATCTCTCCCGCCGTGTCCATTCGTGGCTCCCAGCTACGAGCTGGCCCTGCAGAGCATCTGCAGCCCTGTCAGCATCAGCATCCAGCAGCGGCAGGAGGAGCTCCCCGTGAGCAGCATCTGCCCGTCCCTCCCCCGGCGTCTCATTGGTCAGCGGCAGCTCTGTCCCTCCCCCGGCGTCTCATTGGTCAGCGGCAGCTCTGTCCCTCCCCCGGCGTCTCATTGGTCAGCGGCAGCTCCGCCGGCTCTCATTGGCTGAGCCGCCGTGCGCGGGAGCGGCCGTTGGGAGCCGGCAGTGTCAGGCGCGGCTGTCGTCAGCGAAGCGCCGCACCGGCAGCCCGGGCCGCCCCGCAGGAGAGCGCGGCGTCAGCCGGAGCTGTCCGGGCAGCACCGAGCCGGAAGCCGCGGCACAACGGGAGCGAGTGCTGAGGACAGCTCCGCCGGAGGTGTGCGGGAGAACGGGAGCGGGAGAGGGAGAGGGGCCCTGCGCGGCACCCCAAGCACACTGCCCTCCCCTCCCCCGTGGAACTCCCGTGGGGTTGGGCTGTGGGATTGGGATGAGGGCTGGGGGATGTGTCTGGGGGATGGGTGTTGGGATTGGGACGGATGGAGGCCTCAGGTCCCCCAGTGCTACAGTGCTGCTGGCAGCATCTGAACCGTGCCCCCCCACCCCCAACCCCTCCAGCGCTGCTCCCGGTGCCCCCAGACCACCTGCAGCCCCCCGGAACCGGGGCTAAGGTGGGCTGTGGCTACTGGGAGCTGCGGGGAGGCTATAGGGGGATCTGGGGCTACTGTAGGAGGCTCTGCAGGGACTGTAAAGGCTTATGGGTCTATAAGGAGCTGAGGTGTACTCTTGGGGGGGTTTCTGGGGTTGTGGTGAGCCATCGGAGGATTTGTGGCTATAGGTGGCTGTGGGGAGGTTATGGGCGGGGGGGTATATCGTCAGGCTGCCCAGGGAGGTTGTGGATTGTTTTTCTCAGGAGATACTCCAAACCCAGCTGGATGCCTACAGTACAGCCTGCTGTATGGAGCCTGTTTTGCGGGGGGAGGGGTTGGACTCAGTGATCTCCAGAGGTCCCTTCCAGCCCCTACAGTTCTGTGATTCTGTGATTGTAACCGTTGCTTCTTGCAGCAGTAGAGTGTTTCAGAAGAGAGAAAAAGATGGCGGCGGTGAACTGGCTTTCTGTGGATGGTAAAGCTGTGCTGAGAACTGGGCTGACTATTGCAGCTGAAAAAGCGTGCCAAGTGTGCAGACGTAGAGGAATAACTTTTCCCCGCAGGTGGAGCTTGTGTAAGGTAGGTGTCCTTGCTAGGTGAGCTTCTGCTTTAAAGCATCAAGTTGTAATTTTAAAAGTAAGGTTGCCAGTTCTTTTTTTACCCTAAGTGATTTTTTAGCCGGGAGAGATTGGAGGTGCTGTTTGGTGATGGAGGACGGAGAGAGGAAAAGCAAGTAAAAGGCATGCTGTGCATAGCCACCACATGCCATGGGCACCGTTGTCGTCCTGCACAAAGGAGGAGCAGCTCAGCAAGCTTGGCCTGGGCCGTGGGAGGGAGCATACAGACATCTGGACCAACCGGCAACGAGTTAGTTCTGCAGGTTGGCTGTTTTCTGCTGTTTGTCCCACGTCCTGTTGCTCAGTGGTAGCTCTGTTCCTTCCCCCGTGGAACCCCCGTGTGGTTGGGCTGTGGGCTGTGGGTCTGGGATGAGGGGTGTGGGATGGGCCGTGGGTTTGGGACGGATCGAGGCCTCGGGTTCCCCAGCGCCACAGTGCTGCTGGCAGCATGCGGGCCGTGCCCCCCCTCCCGCCCCCAGCCCCTCCAGCCCTGCTCCATGTGCCCCCCGGACTCCCGGCAGCCCCCCAGAACCAGGGCTAAGGAGGGCGTGGGAGTCAAAAGGACATGGGCAACCTTTTTTTCAGTGGTCTGTGGGGCCAGGAGAGGGGGGAAATGGCCCTAAACTGGAGTACAGGAAGTTCTGCACCGACGTGAGAAGGAACTTGTTCACAGTGAGGTGACGGAGCACTGGTACAGGCTGCCCAGGGAGGCTGTGGATTCTCCTTCCCTGGAGATACTCCAGACCCAGCTGGATGCCCACCTGTGCAGCCTGCTGTACGGAACCTGTTGAGCAGAGGGGGGAGTTGGACTCGATGATCTCTAGGGATCTCTTCCGGCCCCTACAGTTCTGTGATTCTGTGATTGTAATCGTTGCTTCTTGCAGCAGTAGAGTGTTTCAGAAGAGAGAAAATCATGGCGGCCATGAGCTGGCTTTCTGTGGTTGGTAAAGCTGTGCTGAGATCTGGGCTGACTATTGCAGCTGAAAATGCGTGCCAAGTCTGCAGACACAGAGGAATAACTTTTCCGTGTAGGTTGAGCTTGTCTAAGGTAGGTGTCCTTGTTACACTGCTGGACGCAATAGGGAGGAATATGGAGCTGTAGAGGATTGTGGGGGGGGGGGCTGTAGGCATGGAGTTCTACATCTATATCTATATATGTGTGTGTTCTGGGCTGCATAAAAATAGGGGTGGCCAGCAGGGAGAGGGAGGTGATTGTCCCCCTCTGCTCAGCTCTTGAGTGTCGTGAGGTCCCATCTGGAGTAGTGTTTCCGGCCGTGGGGCCCCCAGCACAGGAAGGACGTGGAGCTCTTGGCGCGGGTCCAGAGGAGGACTATGAAGATGGTCAGAGGGCTGGAGCCACTCTCCTATGAGGAAACGCTGAAGGAACGGGTCTCGTTTAGCTTGGAGAAGAGAAGGCTCTGGGGAGAGCTCATTGTGGCCTTTCAGTACTTGAAGGGAGCATATAAACAGGAGGGGGACCAGCTGTTTATGAGGGTGGATGACGGTAGGGCAAGGGGGAATGGTTTTCAAGTGAGACGGGAGGTTTAGGTTAGATAGTAGGAGGAAGTTTTTCCCCCAGAGGGTGGTGACAGACTGGAAGAGTGCAATCCTGTGCACGCTCAGGTGTGTTTTGCTTTGTAGTGATTTCCCAATCAATCCTCATGTGGTCTCTTAGTTAGGCTGGGAGTGAAGGGGAGCACTGTGAAGCTGTTTGCTTTCCCTGCTGCGTGCTGTGGGGTTGTGCTGGCGGCGGTGCGGTTGCTTTGCTTTTCCTTGGGAGGGTGGGAAGGAGCTTAGCAGGCCCAGTTCTTCTCAAACGATTCTGATCCTCCAGTGTCAGTACTGCAGGGAGTGCACGACCTAAAGGACTTCTGGCTTGTGATGAATTTGTATCTCCGCAGCTTCTGATATTTTGGATTGTGTGTTCTAGTGCAGGCAATTCCGGGGACATGATTTATCATCACCATAGCTAACACTGCGTGGGAAATCTTGGTGTGCTTTGACTTGCCAGTGCTTTCCACTGTCTCCACTTGCCTGGAGCGTCCTTGAAATGTATGCCTAATGTGGAAATGTTTTCCTCTTTCCTAGCTTTTGTGGTACAAAGAAGCACGGCAAGGTGATGGAACAGCTTGTCCTAGATGCCATGGCCAAGCAGTTGGAGAAGAAGAAGATCATCAGGAATAGTCAGCATGGATTTAGCAAGGGGAAAGTGTGCTTGAGCAACCTCCTAGGCTTCTGTGAGGCATCAGCAGCTATATAGATGGCGGGAGAGCGATGGATGTAGTCTACCTTGACTTCAGCACTGCTTTTGCTGCAGTCTCCCACGACATCCTGGTAATGAAGCTGAGCAAGTGTGGGATAGATGAGTGGACGGTGAGGTGGGCTGCGAGCTGGCTGAGTGGCCGAGCTCAGAGGGTGGTGATGGGCGGTGCAGAGTGCGGTTGGAGAGCTGTGAGTGGCGGTGAACGCTGGGGGTGGGTGCTGGCTCTGGTCTCGTTCAATATCTTGGTCAACGGCCTTGAGGAGGGGATAGTGTCCACCCTCAGTAAGTATGCCTCTGAGACAAAGCTGGGAGGAGCAGCTGGCACACCGGAAGGCTGTGCTGCCGTTCAGCAAGAGCTGGACAGGCTGGAGAGCCAGGCAGTAGCAAAACAGGTGAGGTGTAACAAGAGCAAGTGTAGAGTCTTGCACCTGGGAAGGAATAACCGCAAGTATCAGTAGAGGCTGGGACGTGAGCTGCTGGAGAGGAGCTCTGCAGAGAAGGACCTGGGGGTCCTGGTGGGTGACAGGTAGGCCATGAGCCAGCAGTGTGCCCTGGTGGCCAAGAAGGCCGGTGGGATGGTGGGACGAATGAAAAGGAGCGTGGCCAGCAGGGCGAGGGAGGTGATCCTCCCCCTCTGCTGTGCCCTGATCAGGCCTCAGCTGGAGTACTGCATCCAGGTCTGGGCTCCTTGGTACAAAACAGACGGGGATCTCCTGGAGAGAGTCCAGCAGAAGGCCACGAAGATGATCGAGGGCCTGGAGCATCTCCCCAGTGTGGAAAGTCTGCGTGACCTGGGTCTGTTCAGCCTTGAGGAAAGAAGACTGAGAGGGGATCTTAATAATGTTTCTAAATATCTGAAGTGTGGGAGTCAAAAGGACATGGCCAGCCTTTTTGCAGTGGTCTGTGGGGTCAGGAGAGGGGGGGAATGGTCCTAAACTGGAGTACAGGAAGTTCTGCACCGACGTGAGAAGGAACTTGTTCACAGTGAGGTGACGGAGCACTGGAACAGGCTGCCCAGGGAGGCTGTGGATTCTCCTTCCCTATAGATACTCCAGACCAAGCTGGATGCCCACCTGTGCAGCCTGCTGTATGGAACCTGTTGAGCAGAGGGGGGAGGTGGACTCGATGATCTCTAGGGATCTCTTCCGGCCTTTCCAGTTCTGTGATTCTGTGATTGTAACCGTTGCTTCTTGCAGAAGTGCAGTGTTTCAGAAGAGAGAAAAACAAACATGGCGGCCATGAGCTGGCTTTCTGTGGTTGGTAAAGCTGTGCTGAGACGTGGGCTGACTATTGCAGCTGAAAATGCGTGCCAAGTCTGCAGACACAGAGGAATAACTTTTCCCTGCAGATGGAGCTTGTCTAAGGTAAGTCCTTGCTAGGTGAGCTTCTGCTTTAAAGCATCAAGTTGTATAAAGAAGGTAATTTTAAAAGCAAGGTTGCCAGTTCTTTTTTTACCCAAGTGTTTTTTTAGCAAGGAGAGATTTGAGGTGCTGTTTGGTAATGGAAGATGGAGAGAGGAAAAGCTGTGCATAGCCAGCCCATCCCATCTGCACCGTTGTTCCCATGCACAAAGGAGAGGAGCATCTCAGCAAGCATGGCCTGGGCCGTGGAAGGGAGCATACAAACATCTGGACCAACCCGAAAGGAGTTAGTTCTGCAGGTTGGTTGCCTTCTGCTGTTTGTCCCACATCCTGTTGCTCAGTGGTAGATTTGTTCACGGTCAGTGCTAACAGGAATGTCCCAGAGCATTGTGGTTTCAGCTGTCACAACGCTTTGATCCCTTGCTTGCTGGGCTGGGGCATTTGAGGAATGATGCATGTGCTGATGTGCAGCCAGGCACTAGGGATGAGTCTGCTTAGCAAGGTATGTGTGGCAGGACTGAGGCCTGGGGACCAGGCCAGGTGGAATCCAGTGCGCTTTGCTCTTGTTCTCAGTGCTTGTTTTTGCTCAGGAGGGCAGGTGGTGAACCTCATGAAGCAATGCCTGCAGACGGGGCTTGCGGAGCAAGAGGTCCTGCAGGCCTTGTGTGACACCCACGGAGCTGTAGTGAGGCTGCGTCAGTGTAAAAGAGCAGAAATCCCCGGAGGTGTGAAGGTGAGCTGTGGGCTCCAGTAGTGCAGGAGGGGATGTACGTGCTCAGGGTTTGGCTGCTTCTGTGTGTTTTAAGTGAGTGTGATAGCACTGCTTGGTCCGTTTGAGTGTATGGAACAAGTGTGCCATCCTTTGTGCTGGAGTCGTGTGAAAGGAGTCCTATGGCTTTGAGAGCTGACTTGAAGCCAGTGGGCATCACTGAGGAGTAGGGGTAGGGGATGAGGCAAGGGAAGTTGGGGTAAGGGGATGAGGCGTAGGGACAGGAACCTCTTTGGCTGATCTGACGTGCTGCCATTCTCTTTTTGGATTAAGAATCTCCGTGTGTTTTTTAATGAAGAACAAACTCACTGTTCAGTTGTGAATGAATTCATTCAGGCCTGTTAGTCGGTGTCATTCTCTCCATGGAGCTGCAATTGAAAGGGATGCTTCTGGTGTGATGTGTGGCCCCCTCCCGCGTTCTCAGAAGAACCAAGTTGGCAAGGCCTGGCTCTTGGTTGGTGAGCTGTGCCCAAGGTGAGAGAGTTGACTCTTGTGGGCTTTGAGACATTTCTTCCAGTTGCACGCTGTGTTATTTCCGTTGTGTTGACCTCTTGAGCTCCAGCCCCAAGTGAGGATCCGAGCAGTAGTGCAGAAGGGACGGTTTAGACTGGAAGTGCAACGCAAAGGGCGGGAGCTAGCAGGTGCAGGGAAGTGATCATCCCCCTGTACTCAGCACTGGTGAGTCCTCACCTGGAGTCCTTGCAGCACCTTCGCGGCAACCTTGATTTCTCCATCCTTCTCTGAGCTTTGTGCCACGAGAGCTCTGCAGCTTCTACCTGTGACGTGAGAGCATATGGAAGGCCCTGCAAGAAGTCTGGGTAGGTGATGGCAGTGTCTCTTCCTTTCCCCCCCGGTGCTGGACATAGCTGGGAACGGGACTGGGGGATATGCCAGCAGTGGGTTCCTACCTCAGCCAAACTGAAGGGCTGTTCTGATGGTTGTATTGAACTGGAGTGAATCTGACGCTGGTGAGAGAGATGAGGGGTGTGTGGAAAAAAAGGAGTGTGCTGCATTTTGTGGTGCAAGATGTTCTGGGAACTGCTGCTAGCAATGCCCAGCAGGCTTCCTTTTGCTGGGGAGAGGTTTAGCAAGGATTTTTTTATATGAAAAGAGTTCATCCTATATTTCCTTTCCATTGACCTTTCGTCGTACTGCTTGAGAAATTACTATTTCTTGCTGTAGAGAATACGCATGCACCCTGCACTTGTATCTGCACAAAGAATCTTCTAAACATCACTGTCCGTGTTTCTTTTTGGCACTGGGATGGAGCTGTGTGGAACACAGAATTCATCCAAACACACTTGGATGAATCTTCAGTCGGGTGCAGGGACGCGTAATGCTCATCTTAGATGTCACGCTGACAGCAGCAGTAGAGAGGCAAATTTCATAGGGTTGCATGCTTTTTATTTTTTTCCTTTTGTTTCAGTGATAACCATGGAAGCACGGAAGCGTTACCCAGACAAAATGAGCATTTGTCACCTGGGCTTTCTACAGATGCCATAGGCAGTGGAAGTCAGCATCGCAAGCATCCGTGAGAGCCCTGCAAAAGACTGGTGAGAGTTACCCTGGCGGCCTCCTTTGGAAATCTCAGGTCTCTGTAAGCTCTCAAGCTGTGTCGTAAGTCCTCCCGTGGTGCTGACTCAGCTCTCCCTGTCTTTGGTGTAGGAGAGCTGGTCTTGAACTCCTTCCTGTTTCCTGCCTATCATCTGCTCCCTGCTTTGCCCATGGCCCAGCGAGCCTTTTATTCCTCGCCCTCAGATTTGCACGTGTGGATGAGAGCATCTGCTTATGTACGTTTCTTTTCTGCTTGTGGTGTCAGGCTGAGCGACAGCTCCCAGCCGAGCTTGTGGTGAGCGAGACACGGAGTAGCTGGAGATGGAGTTCTCTGTGTCACTAAAGCATGAGCTTGATGGCTGCCGTGAGCCAAAGCAAGAGAGTTTGTGTGTTTGACACACCGCTGAGCGGGTAGAGCAGGGCAAGGGGGCTGATTTGGACGTGCTGCTTTCCCAATACAGTGCTGTTTGCGTGGCAGTGCTTCTGGTGTTGCAAATTGTGTCAGATGTCAATGCATTCCTTGGAATCTGTTGAGTTGACTTGTGCAGGTTTCATTGTGGAGCTGAACCCTTCCTGGCCGCTTGTGTGCATAGCCATGGCCTTTGCTTCTTTCTTGCCTTTTTTTCTTGGTTGCGTTTGGCACTGTGCAAGTCGTGAATTGCCAGGGAAGAGCTGGAAGTGCTCTGGAGTTGTGGGGGACAAAGTGCCAAGAAGCAGCGTGCAGCTTCAAAGCCCCAAAGTTTGGAGAGATGAGAGATGCGCTGCCTGGTGCAGGACATGATGCGCTCTGCAAGGCGCTTTCCATGAAGACCTCAGCGCTCAAACTGCATCCAAAGCAACCCAATGTCCCGTGCTTGTTGTACCCGGAGGTATCGGTGCCAGGAGTTGCTGCTGTGTTTGCAGTTCCCTTGTGTCAGCAGGGTGATGTTCATGGCGTGCGATGCCCTCAGTCACTGAAAGCATCCTTGCAAATGTTCCTAGCGAGGGCCATGTTTCATTGACAGCATAGGTTGTCTTCTGGAAAATGAAAGAGTGGGCTTGTGTACCGTTAGATCATTTTAATTTCCCCCTGACCCCAGTGCACTTCATGTTTCCCTCCCATCCCACTTTCCAGTGAGATGGGGGAGAGAACTGTGGGGGAGCAAAGGGAAGGTAGAACTCATGTGTTGAGAGAAATCTCTTTTCGAAGGTAGAGAAAAGGACAGAAGTAATGAATATCGATCTATCTATCTGTCTGTCTGTCTGTCTATATCTGTCTACCTCTATATGAATCTATATGAATGTATCTATCGAGTGATGTAGAAGCAGTGGCTCAGCACCTCCCAAGCAGTGGCCAATCAGAAGAAGAAAGCAAGATGAACTCTCATCGTGTTGCAACCTCTTTCCACTTGATGTCATCTGGTATGCAGTATCCTTTTGGCCAGTTGACGTCAGCTGTCCTAATTCTGTTTCCACCCAGCTTCTTGTGCCCTTTCCTGAGAACGGCCTTGGTGCTCTCTCTCTACAACACTGCTTATCAGAAGGTGTAAACATCAGAGTGTTACCAGCGTGGTTTTCCTTGTCAAAGCCAATCGTAGCATCATAGCAGACCCCCTGAAGAAAAATGCATCCCACTAAGACAGCCCCCCAGTGTCCACGCAGCGAGCCACATCGGGCTCCCGTGGAGCTGCAGACAGCACATTTCCCTGGCAGCATTGGCCAGGGGTGCTGGGGAGGTTTTGGTGCTCAGCTTGGGCGTGGCGCTGCTTTGCCTGCTTTGTAGGTGTGTGAACAGAAGTGCTTTCCCCCCTTGTGTTCTGTCCCACGGCATTTGCCCCATGGTTGGTAGAAGAAAGAGCTGGTGGATTCAGCAGCAGTAGATTCTGTTGGTTTCTTTGGTTTATCCCAAGGCTGCTGTGAAGGGGAGCCCGGTTGACATAGCAGTGAGCAGCAGCTAACAGGCTGTGCAGAGGAGGGCTTTGCAGAAGGAGCAGGAGTGCCTGCGTCCATCTGTACCCTCGGATACGTTCTGGCGGTGAGGCACCAGCTGTGGCCACAGTGACTGAATGCAGACTTGGCCTGGGGCCGCCACGTGGTGCTTCCTAGCCCTACCCTCCTGTATATGCCTGGCAAAGCACAGCCACCCTGCACCCACAGCAAGCGTTTGTCTTAGTGTCATGTTTCATGCTGTCTTGTGAAGCTCAGGCACTGGGGGCAGCTTCCCCCCAAAGAAAAGGAGGAGGAAATGAGGTCGTCATGGAAGCCAAAAGGCAAAAATGCGCTCGGGAAAGAAATTGGCAAAGCAGTCTGGTAGTAGTGCTGTGTTTCTCTTCCTTTATTTCCATCCAGGTGAAAGAGATGGCTGCTCCAAGCCACCCTTGGGTGCAAAGAAGGACCCTATTGTGGATTTGCCATAGACCCAGCAAGAGGCTGAACTGCACCAAGCGCCGGGTCCTGCACTTTGGTCCCGACAAGCCCATGCCAGCTTCTCCAGGATTTGGCTGAGATAGAATTCCAACCACGCACTGATTTCTCGAACACTGGGGTGCCCTTTTGGAATCCTGTGGTCTTGTGACGTGGTCTTGCCTCCCCACCTTGTCCGTCCATGGTGGAGCAGCCGGGTGGCCCTTAGTGATGTCATAAGCGGCTAGAATGAGGGGAGGAGCAGCGCGTGCTGCTTCCCTTCATTGGAGCGCTTGAGCTCGGCGTGAGTACGTGGCTTGTTGCACTTGTGCACTGATTGAGTCTGTTCGTCTTCATCCCGTCTTGCGCAGCGCCTTGTAGGTAAGCTGAGACGGTGTGGGATAGACGGGTGGGCCGCGAGGGCTTGAGAAGTGCTGGCTGGTCGAGCTCCTAGGATCATATTGCTTAGCCTGGACTGTCAGAAACCGTTTTCCCCCAGGCCATCACTTCCAAAGCCATCCATCAAGATGGCATTTGTCCCACGGTTTTTGCCTTGCCTCCCTTGCTAAATTGTGGAGGCTCACTGACCTGCTCTTTCTCCCTCCCCTGCCCACCCTCCGCCTGCTCCCTTGGTGCAGCTTTTGCTCGCGGAAGATCAGAGCAAAGTGACAAGGAACGGCTGCGGGTTCGAGGATCTTCTTCTCCCTTGTTCTGATCTCTTGCCAGGTACGTGCCATGTTTTGTCCCCCCACATGGTTCAGCAGCCCGCGTTTAGTCGAACTGTGTGTAGTAACACAGCCTCGTGCAGCTGGGGTGTGGCACTGGAAAAAACGTGTGGGTTTTCTCCACTTCCCCTCCAACTCAGCCCTCGCAAGGATGCTGCCTGTAGTGCTGGGACCAGCTAGTGTGAAGGAAGTAATCCCTTAGGCAAAGAGCCCTAGCCCCACTCTGTGCAGAGCTGCAGAACGTGAGCCAGGGGCACAAGCATGCATGCTTTGGCTGTGTGAGTGTGCCCGACAGCTGTAGGGAGCCCAGCAGAGATGCAGGCAGAGGAAATGCGTGGGCAAGGCTGCGGCCGGCGCTGGTGGCGAGGCTGCTGCTGGGAGCCGGGGGCTGGGGAGCAGCTCCAGCCCCAGCAGGGACACCTCTCCCTGGCCTGCTACTGCACTCTCAGTGTGCTCCGGGCAAATGCATCTGCTGCTTTGTGCCAGAGTCCCCATCTGCTAGCAGAGGGACAGCGACTTGGTCCAATGCTGCGTATTCAAACGGCTGTCCCGTTTGAATAGACTGCACACAGTTGTTGTTTCTAGAAGTAGTTCTGAAGAAGACTCTCGATCCAGTGCTGTGTGAGCACAGGAAATGTGATTCTTTTCTGTTGCAGCTTGTCGCGCCTGCTGTGATGGGCATCGCGAGCAGCGAGATCAGCCGTGGGCCTGACCGGGCGTTGACGGAGGTACAGTGTGAAGCTCTGCTTGGTCTCTGTTCCCTGACTTGAGCCAGCAGAATGAGCCACCGGTGTGCTCTCCTGCTTTTCAAGAGAGAGAGCATCCTTCCGGCTCTCTCAGTGTCCCTGAAGAGCTGCCTTAAAAGCTTCATTTCCTTGCTAGTGGCATCGAGATGGCACCCTGAAATCCTCCTTGTTTGTCCTCAGCTCCTCACCATGGCCTGTGCTCTCTGTTTCAGCCTGAGAACCAGGGGAAGCCCTTGCTGGTCCAGCAGGAGCCATCTCTTAATATTCCGGCTATTGCTGCTGGCCATGTTATTAAGAGATACGTTGCCCAGGCAGCGGATGAGCTCTCCTTGGAGGTAAGCAGATAAAGAAGGAGTTCCTTGTTGTCACGGACAGAAGAGTATAACGTGTGAATGCGTCAGGAATATTCTCAGACACCTTCAGAATGCCTTGTGAGGCGAAGCCCAGAAGATGCAGGTCCAGAGAGGACTTGCACTGGGTTGGATGCAGGGAGGAGTTCAGCCATGTCTAAAAGATGGTTTCATTTGGCATGCTTGCGCTGTATTCTGTCTGGTGCGTAAGGCAGTGGCTCTTGTACCTCCAAGCCCAGCT
Organism: Gallus gallus; assembly: GCF_016699485.2. Classification (NCBI taxonomy): domain Eukaryota; kingdom Metazoa; phylum Chordata; class Aves; order Galliformes; family Phasianidae; genus Gallus; species Gallus gallus. The sequence continues at coordinate 80,029,846 of NC_052572.1, read as the reverse complement.
TTCCAACGGGAAATGCCTGAAGAGCTGCCCCGGTGCAATTGCTCTCAAGCTGTGCGCTCTTTGGCAGTGCAGAAGAAGGGTGCCATTTCAGCTGTGCTTTCCTCCCAGCTGTGCTGACGCTGGGATTGATGTTGCAATCTCTTGCAGGTGGGAGACCTGGTGTGCATTACTGCTATGCCAGCAAAGGAGCAGAGCCCCTGGTGGAGAGGCAAGCGTGGCTTTCAGGTAGGCACGAGCTTCAGACTCGTGGGCGCAATTGCAGTCATGTCAGGAACGTCAGCTTAGAGCTGCTGTGCCCGCACAGGGTGGCTTCTGGACGTCAACAGTTTCCCTGTGTCGCTGTCAGAGGCCTTTCCCTTTGGCTCTGGGCTTGGGTAGGAAACTGTCTCCTCATGTGACTTAGAAGCAAGAACCTCTCGTGCTCAATACGCAGTCAGGAGTTTACCATCTCTGTCCTTAGTACAGGCACGGAGGACAGAGCCATCTTCTCCGGAACCAAGTATTGCTTTTGTACGTCTTCTGGCTGCAAATGCTGGACGAGGATTACTTTTGTGCAGGCTATTCTTTGTTGGTGCAACAGTCGAGGCCTGAGAAACGCTGCATCCAGTATTCCATCACTCTTTCTTTTCTTCTTACAGGTTGGGTTCTTCCCTGGTGAGTGTGTGGAGCTCATTAGTGGAAAACTTCCCGAGGCCCTCATCAACTCAGCGCCAAAGCCAGGTACGGATGTTACATGTGATGGCGCGGGGAAGTCAAATGGAGTCTTCTTCTGGGTGTGTTCTGTGTTGAATACCTCCTTGATCCATCCCACGTTCTCCTCTGTGTTGATGATCCTTCCTGCATCCCACGGGGCGTAGGGCTGCTGTTCTGTAGGCAGTGAGAATGAGGTCTTGGGCAAATGCTCGAATCCTTGTAGAATGCAGTGTTGGCAATGTTCTTGCTGCTTTGACGTGCTCTGTAGCGTGTGTTTCCGCTCAGCCTGGTCGCACTGAGCCCAACCTGAAATGAACTGGTTTCTTCCTTTTGTTGTGCAGTGCCAAAGAAGCGTGGCAAGCTCCTCAGCTTCCTTCGTTCCTTCGTGAAGGCCCGCCCAGAGGAACCGAAGCAGCGGGAGCTGGAGAAGGAGAAGGAGAAGGGAGGGGTGTTTGGCTGTGACCTGGGAGAGCATCTTCTCCACTCTGGCCGTGATGGTAAGGAACAGCCCATTCCTGAGAGCTTCCTCCCTCTGTTGGGCATGTAAAGATGAAAGGGAGATCGTCTCTGGCAAGGGGCAGGTTGATAGCGGTGGAGAAACATGAGGTGGGAGTTATGGCTGAAAGGTAAGCTGAGGTTAATGCTCAGAGGAGGCCGGCACACCTGTATTTGCTTAAAGCCAAAGGTGTAAGCCAATCCCACGCTAGCCTGAAAACCAAGGAAGCCTTTTGGCCCAAGAGAGTGTAGTGCGTCAGTTTCCTAGCTCTTCTGGACATGAGGTCTCACGCCTCCATTGCGGTGGGAGCTGTGATGGGACTTGTGGCAGTGTCTCTGGCTTCCCCAGAATTACTTTCTGCAGGCTGCCTGGCAGGTCCTGGCATTTCTTGAAAGCCAAGAACACGTCCGTGTGCAGTTTTGTCCCCGGCTCCTGCCTGCCTGCGACGTGTGCGACAGCCTTCTTTCTCCTGTGAGGAGGAGGCATGCAGTAGCCTGGCTGGGCTTAGTGGATGGGATGTGACAGGGGCAGCGGCTGAAGCAGGACTTGAATCAGGAGCTCAGCTAAGCGCTGGCCCTTGTTCTGTAGTCCCCCAGGTCGTGCAGAGCTGCGCTGAGTTCATTGAGCAGCACGGCGTGGTGCAGGGGATCTACCGCCTGTCCGGCGTGGCGTCCAAGATCCAGAAGCTGCGGTAAGAGTGCTTCTTGACTGTCTCTTGTCTTGCTTTGGAGTTGTTTTCCTCTTTCTCCAAGCCCTCTGTTTTTGTGTCCTTCTCTCCAGCCATGACTTTGAGTCGGAACAGATTCCGGAGCTCACCGTCCGGGACATTCACAGCGTGAGCTCCCTGTGCAAGATGTACTTCAGGGAGCTGCCGAGCCCTCTGCTGCCCGAGCAGCTGCATGGCAAGTTCTCGGTAAGCACAAGGCAATGGCCTTCATGTCCCTCTTCGTGGCCTGTCCCATCCACACACACGCCTGTGCACCTTTTTTTGGTCTTTTTTCTGTTGAAGTTGGGGTTTTGATGGACATCCAGTGGGTGTCTCTGTACAACCAGCAGCTCGTGCTTCCTGCACACCGGGTGCACCGTAACACCTGGTGTGTGCATCCTGCCATTGGAAATGTGGGAGATGGGAACAGCAGTGCCCTCTGCAGCTTTGAGGCCCTTTTTCTGTTAGCCCCATACGCTTGACTCGCATGATGTGTGTCTCAATCCCTTTCTGCTTTCTTCCAGGATGCTGTTTGTGCCGGTACAGATGAAGAGCGGTTGGTCAGAATGCAGGAGGTCATCCAGCAGCTGCCCGCGCCTCACTACAGGTCAGAAAACTGCTGCCCTCAGTCTGGGGAGCTCAGCCCTGCTGCATTTCAGAGGGCGATGATGCGATGGCAGGCTTTGTCTCACGCTGGCAACGTGATGCCTGTGTGTGTGGAAGTGGTGGATGGCTGCATGGGGTGAATGGATTGGGTCAGCTCCTGAGCATGGGGGCACGGCTGGTGCAGCTGATGGGTGCAGCTGTACTGTGGTGGGGCTTGGTGCTGCAGCGTGGCACTTGGGAAAGCTTGATCTACTTGCTAGTAGCAAGAACAAGCAGTGGCATGAAGTGAGGTTTGTTTGGTGAATGTGAGCACGGCGTGCTCAGTGGTGCTGAAGGTTTGGCTCTTGCTTTCCAGGACCCTGGAGTACCTGATGAGACACTTGGCTTGTCTCGCTGGGAGCTGCTCCGTCACAAACATGCCCGCTAAGAACTTAGCGATTGTGTGGGCTCCCAACCTCTTCAGGTAAACTTCTTTTTCCGCCTCAGCACAAGGCTTAGATCTGTTCTCCCCACGGGCACACTTTGGAGAGGAGGACAATTTGTGCTCTCTTGGTTTTGTCAGATGGGGCTGGTGTGTCCTTGATCACCCGGGAGAATGTCTTCAGTGGCATCAGTGCTTGCCCACTGCGGAAGTCTCCAGAGCCCAACTGGACAGCCTTTGGCTGCCCAAATGCAGACATGGGGAAACGATCTCGGGTCAATGACTTCTCCAATCTGCCTTTTCTTCAGATCCCAGCAGAACGAGGCTGCCTGCGCCAGCGGAAGAGCTGCCTGCGTGGAACTGCAGAGGCAGTCGGATGTGGTAGAGTTCATCATCAACCACACCGACGTCCTCTTCTGCTCCAGCTCCACGTCAGGCATCGGAGATGGAGCAGGTGAGCGTCTTCCTGCATGAGCTTTGTCTTGATGAGACACCTTGATCAAATGCAGGCCTTCTCCAGGATTGCTGAGCTACGCTTTTGCTATCGCGGGGCTATCGATGTGCGGCACCTCCTCCAGAACCGTGATGGCTGTGCCGCTGCTTTCTGATCCTCCCTCTTAGCTGTGGTCTTCCCTTCCAGGGCGCAGTTCTCCATCAGGGCCCAAGTCTGTGCAGGTGTCTTCTCCTGTCACCAAGCTGCTCACCCTGGAGGAGGCACAGGCACAGAGGGGAGGCCACAGCAGCTCTCCCGCTGTGACAGAGAGCAGGGACATGGACGTGGAAGAAGGCCCCGCAGCTGCACGGGGGAAATTCCACACAATCATTGACTTTCCGTCTGAAAGGTAAAGAGGACTTTCTTTTCCAGCAGCTTCCTATCAGACTTGGTTGGGTGGGCTTTTGTGGGTTTTTCTCCACTATTGCTAGTGCCAAAACTTGCAGAAGCTACGTGACGCTAATGGGGCGTGTGGTGGTGTACTGAATGTCCCCTTCCTTTGGAGTCTGAGGTTCAACTAACAGGCATGCTCTGCATCTGGGTTGGCATGGCTGAGGGGAATGTAGCCAGCAAGACTCCAGGACTGAGCTCTAGGAATGGAACTATCCTCAACCGTGTGAATCAGAGCGAGCTTCAAAGTTGTGTTTCAGCAGTAAGCAGGCAGTGCTAGGAACAAGCAAGTGTTGGCAAGAGCTCAGGGCAGCTCTTCCCTCACCCTGCACCATGCACGACTCACACCGCTCACTCTTTTCTCCCTCCAGACCAAGTCCACCCAGCAGGGTGAAGGAATCCCCAGCATGCAGTCGGTGTTCCTGCTTCAGGCTGAGAAAACCATCCTCTGTGGCCAAACGCCAACTGCAGCGCGATGCCAGGGAGCCCTCGGAAACAGAGGTGGTGGTCCTGGCAGGTAAGGGTGCACATCCAGCTGTCAAAACCCTGCTTGTCAGCGCCATCGAATTCATGCTTGCAGTGCACACAAAAGAGAAAGACAAACAACAAAAGCGCAACAGTTCCTTTTGAGACAGTGCTCCTCCTGTTGCTATTGTCCTATTGGCTTTTTCCTGCTGCCACTGCAATAGAAAATCTCAAGAACCACTCTCATCATTCAGCTTGTGCAAGTTTGCCACTAACTGTTTGCCTGTGTATCTACTCCTTCCTAGGTGAACCGAGCCCTCGTCCACGCAGAAGAGCCAGAGCGTATAGTGATGGTTCTCTGTGTGCATCCATCAATGGAGAGCTGCTAGGAAGCATGAATCGCTGCAGCTCAGATGACAGCCTGCCATATAACATCAGTGAGGGAATGAAGGAGATAATCCAGGTGGAAGCCCTCATCTCTCCTGGCTGTGCAGAAGACGCTGACCTGAGCCTGCCAGAAACAGCGGTCACCGAGCTGGACTGTGTCGGGGCACCATTGCAGTGCAGCCCAGCCCAAGCACAGCCCGAGTGCCCCGACAGCAGCAGCTCCATGCAGGAGCAGGTCAGCGTCAGCCAGGAGGAGCCGAGCCTGGTGGAGGGGGACGTAGAAAGGATGAGTCCCATGTGTACACCGGACCTCTCACCAAAAGGCCCTCCTGGCTGTTAATGAATAAAAGCACACTGGTGCTGGATCAACGCCTTGACTGCCTTCTGAGTCTTCATTCCCAGGGATTGGGATGGATGCAAGCAACAGCAAGGCAGCTCATGTTGCAAGGCTATGGCTGTGGGCTGTGCGTGCAGCAGAGCTGCGGGTTTGTTCCCATTTTGTCTGGCTGTGGGATGCCTGCAGCGAGAGCTGTGCTCCCGTAGTGTATGGTAGCAAAGAATCTCCAGCATCCGGGATGCTGCTCATGATCATGCCCAGCTTGCTGGCTGTGGCTTTGTGATGCTTTTGAGTGAGGGCTTTTGGATGCTCCTGGATGCCTCGGCTGCTCCCCGCCAGCTCTCTCGTCTCTCCCGCTGTGTCCATTCCTGGCTCCCAGCTACGAGCTGGCCCTGCAGAGCATCTGCAGCCCTGTCAGCATCAGCATCCAGCAGCGGCAGGAGGAGCTCCCCCTGACCAACGCCAGGCAGTAGTTCTCGGTCTGCAGGTTAGCTGCAATTTACCTTTAGGTGGCTCTTGCAGAAGAAGACTCAAACAGCAGAGCGTTTTCCTCATCTGCAGCACGCAAATGCTACAAAAGCAGAAACAACCCAGGAAGCTGTGGGTTTGCGAGTCTGCATGGGCATGCACTGTCTGTGTTGATGGTGCTCTGCCATCCTTTATTTCCTTCTCCTTGCTCTTCCATATGCTGCTGAGGATTGGAAAGCTGCATGTCCCATAATTCCCCAGAACCCAACTTAGGTGACTGGTGTCCTGAACAGGTAAGGACCGTGTAAATATACAAATCTTTCCCATTGCACAGCACGGCAGTGCTGCCAGACTTTGTTATGGCTCTTTAGGGCACTTTGCAGGATGTGTGACATTTTCCTCTCACCTTTCCCTTTCTTTCCCCGAGGTTTTGCCTTGCTTTGCCCTTTTATTCCTGCTACCTTCCTCTGTGTTGCTCAGGTGTTGCAGTTCTTTTGTGAATATCAAATCCTGAAGCACTGCTGCTCAGCAAGAGAGCCGTCCTGTCAGGTTGCATTGCTTCACTTGTGAAGGCCCAGGGCCTTTTTCTGGGGCCCTCGAGCATAGAAGCGAATGGCAGCGGGAGGCCTGAGTGGCTGGGATGTAGCCTAAATTTTAATCTTGACTGCGATGGTGACCTAAAGGCCTGCAAGTGAAGAAGGATCCTGGGATGGAACAAAGTATCCTGACAGTTTTGAGACAGCTTGTAGTTGTGGCTGTAGCCACAAGTGTTTTGTTTCGTAGAGGGAGCTCATGTGGGTTGTAGGTCTTGTCCTTGCGAAGACTTGTTCTGCAACAGGTGTTCCACTTGGGCTCCGTAGCACGTGCTGGCCATGCGGGTACAGCATGCAATGGAACAAACCCTGCAGGCCCTGGGGAGAGGCAAAGCAGGAGAGTGGCTGCCCCACGGTGGGGATGAAAGGCAGAGTGCCCTTTGAAGCAGGGGATGCCCTGCTGGCTCTGCCGATCGCATCCACTGCTGGCACGTTCCTTCTTCCTCCTTTCTGGCAGTTTGCTGTCGAGCAGATTGAGGTGGAAGTCAAAGACTCAAATCCAACGTTGCGAAGCCACTGCGGATGCCAAATCCCTGCACGGGAGACCTGGCCGTGTGCAGGAGTTACTGCAGGATGAGGAGCTGCTATTGGTCTTCAAGCAGGTAGGACTTTGTTATCCACACATAATACCGTATGTATTTGTTGTTGTTGTTGTTTTAAAATCAGTGCCAGTGTGCAGTCTGATCCGATGTGTTTGAACAGTGTGGTGTAAGGATTGTCAGCTGAGAACAGCAGCAGAACATGGGGCTGTTGCAGGGGGAAGGCGTGGGGAAGGAAGCGGGGAAAGGAAAGGGAAAGCCTGGAAAAGGAATGGGGAAGGCACGGGGTGAAGGAAGGGGGCAAGACACAGGGGAATGAAGGGGAAAGGACAGAATACCTGTAGAGCAGCCTAAAAAGCAGTAACAAGCTCTGGGAGGACCGTAGAGTGCCAGATTCTGTGCTGGGTGTTTATTTGTGTGTGTATGTTGTCACTGTTTGTGCCTGGCTGCACTGCTCCAGCCCAGAGCCCGCTGCCTGCAGCTGCATCTTTGCTTCCTTCCCTCCTGCCCGGAGCCCCACGGGTGCTCCCACAACTCCCTTCCCACCCCCAAAATGCCAGAGAAGACACCTGGCAGTGGGATGGAGGAATCCCAGCAGCCCGTTTCCCTTCTGCCTGCAGCTCTCTCCTCCTCTGCCACACAGGGCTCCAGACTGTCCAATGGGAAAGACGTGGGGGAAAGGGAGTGCTGGCAGGAGCGACTGCTGCGGCAGACTGGGGAGGGTCTGCATCCCACGTGCCCTCCTGTGCTCTCTCTCCAGCTGCAGGAGGGCCAGAGAAGGGCAGATGAAAAGCTGCAGCTGAGCCTGATGGACCTGCACAGCTCTCGGGCTGTCTTCCAGAGGTAGCTGTGACCAATACCAATATGGCACTCTGCTTTCTGCCAACGTGCTTTAATTTTGTTGTCGTTAAATGTACTGGGCAGTTACATTTTGGTATGTGAATATTTAAAAACAGTGCAACAGATGCTGGCAAGAAGTAATTTTTTAAAACTTTTTTATTATTATTATTATTATTTTCTTTTTGTAAAGCTCTTAGCACGGCTTTCCTGAGTTTGGAGGAGTTTCCCTCTGTTTTCTTCGTCTTCACCCCCAGCGCCCCCCACTTCTCATTCCGTGTTCTTCCCCCGTCATCGCGACAGAGCACTGACCGCCAGCGATTGCGCCGCGGGCCGCATCGATCCCGTCGAGGTTCTTTCCGCGGTCTCTGCCGCCACCTCGTGGCCAATGCGCGGAACTGCCGCTGTCCGCTGCTCAGTCCTGCAGGCGGCACAACGCGTGCGCGTAGGAATGCGGAAGTGGCTTCGTAACCGCTCTGTGCAGCTCATCCGCCGCTCTCTATTGTGATTAGTCCTCCAGGTCACGGCGAGCATGCGCCCGACAACTCCATCCCCATCACCTCTCAGTGCTCACGCAGCCAGAAGCAGCTGTACTGATAAGTTCAGACATCGTGCAGCTGAAACACAAACATCTGCCGTTAACTTGTGTGAACCTCTGTGTATGTGTACTCTTTTGTACAGACTGCTGCTGGCCTGATTGTGTTCAAAGAATTTCCACTGAAGTGGACTAAATATTTCTGTGGAATTGTATGCTTCATTTTTTTTTTTTTTTTGGCCTTGATCACCTGAAAGAAATGGATGAAATGATGTGGGGAGTTCAAGTACAATCAAATGTGAAAGACTATGAAGAGTGGGAGACCTATTTGTAAAGTAGCAAGAAGGGGAGGGAGAACACGTCTGGTAGTAATAGCTTGGTGATATTAAGTTGGTATAAATTAAGTGGGACGCACTGATGTGTGCTGTATTCCTACCCACATCGACTTGGGTAGAATCTGTTCAGTGTAACGTCGCTACACTTGCCATATTGTGTTCTTTAGGAGCGTGCTGTGTAGAGGAATATGGGTAAAATGTCAGTGGGGGTACCTTCAGAACTACCACTACGTCAGTGACATTTGGTGTTTTCCAAAGCATGAATCTTGTCCACACACAGTGCTTCTGTAAATGTTGGTATGGGTAAGTCTTGCAGTTCTTCTTTGCTCCGATGCAGGTGCTGCTATTAGCAAGGATTTTGTGCTTTGTTTTATGCGGAAGATGTTCAGGAATGTGCTAACTGTTGACTTGTCGTGGTTTTGGTTGTCTGAGTGTGTTCTTTTTTAGGATGGCATCACTGCAGGATGTGCCCCGTGCCCACCAGAGGGAGTATGAAAAACACGTGGAGAGCATTGACAGTTCAAAGATAACTGCCCAGGAATGAGAGAAGCCTTCAGATGCTGCTATGAATTACAAATTCTACAGGGGCATGAAAAGATACATAGAGAACTTACATAGAGAACAACTGTTGTGTTGCTGGATGTATTTGATGGAAATGCTGTGTTTTCTTATGCTGCAGTATGTCAGTAGGGGCAGCCGGTTTTGTGTCTTGTGTGCACTGAAGCCAGCTGACGCTGATACAGATGAACAGCCCAAGCAGAAAATGCTTCTGGCTTCTACTTCTCTGTAGAACTGAAGAATCAGTAGGGGTAATTTGGGACATACATACAAGGGGACACAAATAACAGGAGACGGTAGGGAGCTGACTGTTGAAATCTAAATGCAATAATGTGTAAAGTTTGGAAGCTGGAACTTAACATGCAGGCTCAGTTTGCCTTTTCCATTGTTGGGAACAGAGTGTGGTAGGCACTGTCCGTTTCCATCCAGGACTGGGAAGCGGTGAGCTGGTATTCCATCACTTGTTACAAGGTGTAAAGCAAACGAAGGTGATGTGGAGCCCTTGTTTGGGACGCAGGCACTGTAGAAGAGGAGGACAAAGAAGGATTGACTGATAACTGGCAGCAGCTTGAGAAGAGTGAGCTCGGGGATGTAGCCCTTTCTGGTTCTAACTGGTGTGCAGGTGGGGTGGGTGCAAAGCATGCAGACTCTGAGTGTGTGTGCACTCTGGGAAGCACAGCTGGAAGCGTCACCAGGAAGGGCAGAGAGGAAGGGTGGATCTGTGGACCCTCCCTGTGCTCACTCAGGTGCTCACCTCCCGGTTCAGGCTGTGACCTGGCAATCCCCCTGCACGAGGGAACAGCCACAGCTGTCCTACAGTTCACTGATAATATTGACTGTGCTTTACTCTGGACACTGTTAGCCTTTAACGTTAAGTAATGTCAATAATTACATACAAGAGGTATGCTATGCAAATAATAGGTATAAATATAATTTTCATGATGATTTTTGCATGCTCTTACGGTATGTGGTGCCAGGACTAACATTTTTTAGCCCCAGTGAGACTTGGATGCAGTCTCAGTTTCCATGCAAGTTGCTGCATAAGCTACATGGAACTGAGATGATGGTCTGTTGAGAGCGCAGTAGTTTCTTACAGACTACCTCTGGCAGGGATAGTATGAGTACCATGTTAGATGTTTGGTGTTTCAGGTGGGGGGAGTTACTAGTATGAATGTGGTGAAGTGAAGATCGTTAGAGATGCTTTTAATGTCCTTTGGCAGCTCACAAAGTACCTTACTGTTACAGTCCGTGTCTCTAGGGTTGCATACTTACTTCTGCTTCCTCGCTGTGTTTCCTTAGGCTATTGCTCTCACCGGGTGTTCTTAGTATATCACTGAGCTTTCTTTTACGTACGTACATGGTGAATAACTCACCTGAGTTCATTACAGAATGCAGGACTTGCAGGCGGCAGCTGAGAGAGCGTTCACAAACAGCTGGTCACCACGAAGGCATGCCGAGTGATGAAGAACTGGCTCTGACAGAGGTGACTGAATTCCAGAAGAGCAAAGGTTGGTCAGGATGTGAGTGCAAAATTCCTCCCGTATTGAGAAGGATTTTCAAGGGAGAGTGAAGAAATACTCCTTTTGAATGGTATATCGTTTATTTCCTACAGCATAGAATTGATGCATTTAAACAATTCTGACCAATGCCTTAGGAAGAATAGGTAAGATTGTAGGCTTCTTTAGTTTAATCAGTTTTTTGTCCAAAGTTGGAATGTATTTCAAATTGAGATTTGAACTGCCTTAGTGAGCAGGTCACGAGGAGCTGGGAGAGGCACGATGCGTATTTGCTGAATAACAGAAGTAGGATTTTCCTGTCTGAGCTTTTAAGAGACATACAAAATATGAAAAGTAATGGGTATTTCAATCTGTGCAGTTGTTCAAAACCGCAGAAGTCTTTTTGTGGTCTTCTGTATCTCTTTTTTTCCTGAAAAAGCCTTTGCCAGAGTGCTGGTTTTAAAACCCATTTCAGTGTAAGAGGTGTGAAAGATGGAGCACAAATGCTGTTATCATAAAGATGTTTCTTCTGTTCTGTAGATGCATGAACTGTTCAGCTTATGCCTCAATAAATTCTGTGATTGTTTCTTCTTATTCCTATTGAATATTATCCATAGATAACGTTTTAGAGGAGAGTAAGAAAATCTTTGAAGATGTCCATGCAGATGTTTGTGACATCAGAAAAATCCTGTTGAAATTCCAGGAGTGGAAAGAGAAGTTTCCCGACCCATACTGCGATGCTTACACCAGTTTTTGCCTGCCTAAGCTTTTAAATCCATTAGTCAGAGCTCAATTAGTAAATTGGAGTCCCCTTGAGGTAGGTGCATCACCAGACTTTATTTTTGTGAAAAACTGTGTGTGTGTGTTCGTGTGTTCTGATATCCTCTGGGCTTCTGGGTAGGCGGTGCTCCGCTACGTTTCTGGTCTGTACTGTCTTTGCAAACTTGTCTACTCTGATGTACTCACCTTTGTTAACTGGCAAGACCTGTGGCTATTTCTGGCATCTCAAAGTATGACAGGACGGGGGCATGCTGCTTGCAGGGAAGACTTCTGTACAGGAGCTTTGCCGTGGGTTACAGAGGCATTCCAGAGCTTGAGATAAGTGTTGATAACTAGAAGGAGGACATCTTTTCCTCTTGTCAGGTTGCTTGCATATGAATCACTTGCATCTTTATTGATGTGGAGCTGTTTGCTGACATTTTGAGAGCCCTACCCTCTGAAATATAGCTTTACATTCAGTTTTAGCTTGCTGCTTTGGTCCATTCCGTGATTAGAATCCATGTAAAACTGTTAAATGAGAATCTTTTGGTATCATTAGATATATTTCTGCATGGAGTTTTTCTCTCAATCCTGACAGCTGAACAACTAACGGGAATGAACTTTCAGCAGAATTCTACAGACCTGAAAGAGATGCCCTGGTTCAGAGCTGTAGAAGGATTCAGCGATGCCAAAAAGCTGTCTGAATCAAAAAGAGATGATGATCCTGATGAAGAAGTTTTGCTTACAGTGATTGAAAAAACTATCCTGCCCAAAATTACAGGTATATTAAGGTTGTCTTGAGAACGTTCGCTGCAGCTAGGTAATGAAACCTTAAATAAGTGATAATGTAAAGTTATGTTGATAGTTACAATTACTTGTTAAGGTTACTGCAAATGAAAGGTTTAGCTTTTTGAATGTTTACTTCCTTGAAACTAGAGCAGATAGCCACTTGGATATCATGAATGAAATAATTCCTATTTTTCAGCATTTGTCAAGAATGTGTGGGATCCTTTATCGACTTCACAGACTGAGAGCCTTACACAGCTTTGCGACAACGTGTTTGAAAAACAAGTCCTGTCCAGAAGGGAATGCAGTCAGGCAAAACAGGTAAAGGCTGTTGTGGTAATGGGGAAGGAAGTTCTTGATGCAGTGTATGCACTTCATTGTAAACATTCACTGTAACATACACTTAGCCCAGTTCTGGTTTTATTCTCATGCAAATCTGGGAGTTTATCCAGCATAAAGTAGGTGAAACTAAGTTGATGTTTAGGCCCTTAGTATGAAAAGAAATAATAACAAACGTTTATGCAGTCGCCACACTTGTCTTCAGGAAGAAGCTTTAGATAAGGTTCTGTTTGTATAGTAGCTGTGGAGTTTTGTTGTGTTTTTTTAATAGAACCTCATAGCTGGAAAATACATCAATCTCATTATCCAAGAGGATTTTGTTTAAAAAAAAGAAAGAAAGAAAGAAAGATGGTTAAAGCTGAGACTTGCTCACAGGTCTTTAATGCAGTCGTGATCTTAGTGTCTATTATACACAGTGGCACCTGCATTCAACTGAATTAGCATTTTGCTTTTCCACATGAACAAATGTGCCTTCTACTGTTTCATTGTAGGAATAGTTACCAAACATTGATGTTTATGAACTCATTCCGACAAGAGTAACTACGCAGTCAACTTAGTGCTTTTTTGCTCCTGTAACTAAAAGCTTTCATAAATGGAAAGTTCTTAGTTTATGGGGCACAGCCCAGAGTCTGGTTTTGTGATCTTAACTTGGAGTATCTGAGGGCTTGTGTTATTTGTGGTGGTCTGCTCCCCCTTCTACTCCTGACTCCTCCTTTCTTTCCTGAAATAGTTGATATTGCTGGTGCTTACTGCTGGACGCTCTTAGAGAGAGGATAACTGGTAAGAGTCTGGTAGGTGTGGGGTTAAGACACAGCTGGGAGAAGAGTGTTGCTAAGCCTGATGCAGCATGTTTGTCTGGTTACAGGCAGAGCTGTTCTGCTGAGAATCCATTAAACACATACTCGAGTGTTTCCAACTGCTAATTCCATTGGGTATTGCAAGGAGTTTCAGTTAACAGCTCTTTCCTTAGACCTTTATTCTGGTTGTCACTGCTGAAAGAATCCCATAGTTGTAATTCATCGGTGTTTAAGAGATGAATTGTCTGCTTGTCTTACTTTCAGGTCAAACAAAATCCTTATTTCCTCTTCCTCTTTTTCTGACCAGCACTGTGGAAGACAAATCATCGCCATGTTCAAAATTGCAAGGCAGACGGTTTTGGTCAGCTGTTGAGGTAAAGAAAAAGCACCGATCTTGTCTGTGAAAATCATTTTAGTTAAAAGTAGACTGTCGTCTTTGAGGAAATGTATCTTCAGTCAAATCTGATTCCTGAGAGCTTAATGTATTTTAATAGGAAGGTTAGCTATTTTTGTCAGTGAGCTATTTATGCTCACCCACCTCTGATACGTAGTCAAGAGACTTTAATTTCATCATCTGTTCCTGCTAACCTTCCATGAGATCAGTCATTGGCACTCTGTGGATAGGTCTGTTTCCTCAGTATGTGCATACAGAGCCCATGTTGCTCTTGTAGAATAGAATCCCTGCATGTGCGTATAAGCGTATTAGTATAGCTTTATTCAGTCTAAAGTGCTGAGTTAGGAATGTCTGAATGCCTGTGATTCAATTCCCTCTTAGATCCGTTTCCTCTATGAGTGTGTTTGGATTCGTACTACAGATGAGTTTTAGATGCAGGAAAACACATTAACGTCCCAGTTCCCCTGCTGTGTGTGCTAACAAGGCCATGGTGACAGCTCTGCATAGGCTTCCTGCTGCCATGTTGCACATTCCTGTAGAGAAATCAGGGAATTTGGGAATGTTGAGGACTTGCCATATTCACTCCTGGGGCAAGCTGTTGTGTAAGGGTTTGTCATGGACAGATGCAGAGAAGACAAGAGGGAGCTTAGTGCTGATACCTGGCAGACAAGAAACAGACATAAGATTCTGGTATCACCCTCTGAGATTGTGTATTGCCTGACTTAAATGTCCTGTCAAATACATGTTTCTAAAAGCGAGACCAGTGGTCTTTCACTGTGGATTGAAGTTTTCTCCTTTCAGTTTGTTTTCCATCCTCACTGTCAGTCTTCTCTTTAGAAGTGGTGATGTGCAGAATGGTTGAAAATGTGCTTATGTTGGGGATCTTCTGACAGTTTGGAGAGAATAAATCCTGTTTTTTGAGTACTGAGATTGGGTGGACATGGTATCTTTTGAGTTTAAAAAGGAGGTTCTAACGCACCCTCAGCCATCAGATATGCATGTTCTGTTTCTCCATTACTGCAGCTGCTCTCCAAGGTTCTCCTTTGGGATGAGACTGTATAGGAAGACACAGTCCGTGGTGTGGGACTGAGCAAGCTGCTGAATCGTTACCTTCTTCTGAACCTCTTCAACACACCACCAGGGCCAGAAAACATAGAGAAGTGTAAAGAGGTGAAAGGTCTTATTTCCATGGGGACAGATGTAGTCTGAAGTGTAATTATTTAACATTTAAAGCTGTTTTTTTTTGTTTGTTTGTTTGTTTTTTGATGACCTTGGTGTATAAAAGAATTTCAAAGCAAGCATTGTTTCCTAGGCTTTTAGGAATAACTGCTTAAAATGATGGTTTTGTTATTTTTTGAAGAGTAAACACTGCCAATAATAACTGAACTAGCCAAAAGGAGAAGTCTGCCAGAAGTGGTGTGACTAATGTTATTGAAAGCCTTTTTTTTTTCTTTCTATTTTTTCTTTCAGAATGCTCTCTGGGTGAACAGGTGGTTGCATGCTTCCCAGAAAGGTGGTTCCAAAATCTTGGAAGTGGGTCAACTCTCCCCGAGTCAGTGAACTTCTGCCAGCATTTGGTTCAGTGAGCACATATGCTTCACAGGAATAACCACAGGTAACAAACAACATGTTCTTTGGGATGCAGCACTTCCTCATATTCTTTATGTTAGTATTTCTTTTAGGGACGTGGCTCAATGGGCATGGTGGTGATGGGTTGACATTTGGACTAGATGATCTTTGTGGTTTTTCCAACCTTAATGATTCTATGATTCTTAAATTCCTCAAGCCTCATGCATTTAACACTTTCAGTGATGTACTTCCAACATCTGTGTAGAACTAAAGATGCAATCCATAATGTAAAATGGATTGCTTTTGCAGTACTAGTTCAGGCTAGTTAGAGGCTCTAGATGTTGGGTGCAGTTAATGGTCAGTGTAGCTCAAGGCACGTTTTAGCTTTATTGATTTTTGAAGTCAGGTGTGAATGTGTTGCTATGTCAACTTGTTTTTGTAATAGTGATGAAACTGAAGAAGTTGTTCTCCTGTTGGTGAAAGTCAAGGCTCTGCGTATTGCTGAAGAGCTCACTGAAGAGTGCAAATGGGAACATCTTAAATCTGTGATCAGGAAATAAGGATTTCTTTGAAGCAGCAGTTCTTTTACTGAAACAAGCCTGATGCTCACTCTAAAAAATGTGGTAACGTTTAATGAGTGGACTGCCTACGGTTGTTTTACTGTGAAATATTTTGTTTTTTTTTTTTTTCCGAATGTATTCTGATGCCATCTACTCCTAGATAGAATCACAATGGTCAGTGTGAAGTGCAGGTGTTCTGAAATATATGACGAAGCCTCACTGCTTTGTTCTTTTGGGAAGGATGACTGCAGTAAGTGCCTGTAACGTTACCACTGCTGGTGAGCAGACAACTTCACAAGCTGTTTTCAGTACCACATCAAATCACTCTGACTCGGGAGTCACTGAACTCTAACTTATTGTCCACTTAATGAGATAGCTCTACCAAACTCACAGTGAGTTCTTCATAGCTTTTTGACCCTGACACAGAAGCAGGAACTCTGCATGCAGTGAGAAGTTTGATCGGTGAAGATCTACTGATGGTAAATGGCAGTTCAGGAAGGTAAGAAGTTGCACAGGAGAACGTCTTAACTACGCTTACTCTTCTCCAGAGTATGATTTGTAGTGGAGCTTTGTACTTGAGATACAGACTGGACTTTGTGCACAGACTTGGAGTTGTCACCCGCCCTCATTTATCAGACGAGCAGAACAACAACTCCAGTTACCTTCTAGTAATTGGCTCTCTAAGGACATTTACCTTTTGCTTCCCTCTAAGACCCAATAAACCTCATCTCACCGTACCCATGTTGGATTTCTAATGTTGTGTAACTTCGTATATGTGCAGTAAATATTACTGCTGCAGAATAAAAAGGATGTTTTATTGTAGAAACAGCAGTGCGCCACAAATTCTGCTCAGTTTGCTATTGCCTGCTTCCCTAAAATGTTATGTATGGGTCTTCCATTAACTCTTGGAGGGTTTTATTCCCTATGGTTTTTGTGTTGATTTTATTACAGAATATATATTTTTGTAAACTGTTGTAATTGTAAATAGCATTCATCAGTATTATAGACAACAATGACTTTTAAAATAAAAGCAAAGCAACTCTCTTGAAAAGTAAAGATGTTTTTGTGTTAATGAGACTTGTAACGCTTTCATGTCTTGAACACGACAGGAATGTTATGTGAAGTATGGAAAAAAACTGTGGCACTGCTGGCGCTTCATTATCTGCAGGATTTAGGAGTTCTGTTGTAAGTAATTGTGCACTTCTACTTTCCTGAGTGCAAAGAAAATACAACTGATGGGTAATCAGCTGAAGCATGTGATCTCCGTGCTTGCTTTTGTCTCCTCTGCTTCCTTATTCATGTTGAAAGTTGCTCCCAAAGAAATTAGTCTCGTGCTGCTATGAAATTGGAATAGGTTCTATCACGCTTTACCTCTGTAGAGGCTTCTTCCAGTGGCTGCAGACGTCACTTGTCATGACTGGTAAGCAGGGGAAGGCGATTTTTACTGGAGCTCAGAAGCCCCATCCCAGTTGAGTATCTTTGAGAACCTACTGTGCCACTTTGTGGTGAACCTTGCACCCATTCACACACTCTGACTGGAGTAACAGCTAATCTGGCTTCATTCTTGCAAGCTGGTTTCAAAACGTTGGTATTACTGCTTTGTTGTCAGGTTACTACTGGTGCTTTATCAGATGTCATTTCAAAAGTGCCTTTACAGGACAGCTAAGCAGCACTTACACTCAGATTGTCCAGCTGGGCTTCTGTACATCTGCTTCCCTGCCATAGCCCCCTTCTGAACCTACTGAGTGAAGCATTTTCACAATTGGCCCCTGTCTACTTGGCAAAGGCAGAAGAAACAGTTATTTGGAAGTGACAACACAATAACTGCAAACCCCTTCTATTAGCTGTGATTTAGAAGGGAAGGCAGAAGCAGGGCTGAACACACTGTAACACTGGTCAGAAAAGGGAAGGTTTGTTTTCAGGAAGGGGCAGTTTAACATTCAGACAAGAACTGCTGAAATTTCACTGTCTTTTATTTGCATATGAAACTTGAAAACTGACAATTCTTACATTGAACTCAAAGCTGTTACTTGTTCAGCTCTTCACTCGCTTCCCTCCGTATTTATTCCTCTATTTTGAAGTATTGCACTCTCGCAGCATATCGAATTCCAGCCAGGGCTGCTTCCACTTCTGTGCTTCCTTCATTTTTTTTCTCGTGTAGCTCAATTTTTTTTCCTTTAATGTTGTATTTCGGCCTCTCCCACCGTTTTGACCATGGTTGAGGTTTCATTCTGACCTGCAGCTAGAGGGAAAGATTTTTTGAAAAAAAGAAAAAAAGTATTAAAAGGTCAGAAGGTCAGAATTCTGACTGTGAAGCAAAGCAATGAGACAAGTGCTGCTTTAAGAGAAGAGAGCAGCCCGATCTGTCAGCAAACTAAGGGACTGCTGGACACCAGTGGGAGAAAAGGGATTTTGGGTCTGTGTGGCTGTTACGTTTGTTCATGTACCTAAATAACACTGATTTATTACACCGTCCTTAAGTTGATATGCTGTTAACTCTCTTCTACGCTTCTAACTCTGTTACTTACTAAGGAAAGAAGAATAGGACAGCAGCCGTTCCTCCTTTTCCCTGTAAGCTAAGTTGGATAGCATTCTTTTACCAGTCTGCCAGACCTCCTGAGATGCAGATCTTGCTAACTGCTCCTTCCACCCCCCACATCAGTAGCATTAAGTTTCCATAGCGTTGGCTGTTCTGTCTGCACAGTGTAATACAGAGGCATCCGCAGGCCATTACTCCTTGCACGTCTCCTAAGTTACCTACTGAGGAAGGCAGGTTCTTTGGTTATGAATGTTCTTTCCCCACAGGAGTAGCATTAAGGTTTCCAGATTTTACATGCTTGTGTCACCTTTATAACTAACACAACTAAAAGCTGTTTAACAGCCTTCCAGGCCATTGTAGAACGGCCACTTGAAAGAGACTCACAAGGATCATAGGAGTTCAACCCCTGCCTCCCCATAAAACCAACCCCTGCCTCCACATAAAACCAGCCACACTATGTCTGAGAGTGGTGTCCAAAGGCTTCTTGAACTCTGGCATGTTTGGGCCTGGGCAACCTGTTTCGTGCACGGTCAACCTCTGGTGCAGAAGCTTTTCCACCCTGACCCTTCCCTGGTGCAGTCCTCCATCTGGTTCTGAAATGGAGCCCTGCAGAAACCCCAGGTGACTGCTCACCATCCTGATATAATCCCGGTATCAGTCAGAAAGTTAACTAAATTATCGCCTACGTTCCCACTAAAAAATTAAACTCCTGCCTTGTTTACAGGAATTTCTTCATGGTCTAAATGAGACACAGATGACAAAAACACTTTTTTTATCACGTGATAGTAAAAGACAATAATTTTTTTCCTACTGTTTCTTACAAACAGCTGAAGAGAGCCTAAAGGAGACACCACATTCAAGTGGTTATCTTGTGTTGGCAAAGCTTAAGGGGACTCTTAAAACTCTTTTCTGCTCCGATGAATTATACTGTGCCATAGAAATCTCCTTATGCTCTGGAGTTCAACTGTCTGGCAGCTAAGTTGAAGGCACGCTTCCTGACACAGTACTGGCCAGAGGGCCACTACCAACAGATTATTTGCATGGGGTCACTGTGTTTCAGACAGCATGGAGACTTGGCCTCAGAGCCAGGGAATGGCTTGAACACCTCCAGGGACAACAGTTCCACCACCTGCCTGGGCATTTTGAGAGGACATTTTTCCTAGTATCCAACCTGAACCTCCCCTGGCACAACTGAAGGCCATCACCTCTTGTCCTCCTGCTGCTCCCCGGGAGGAGAAGCTGACCCCCACCCAGACACAACCTCCTTTCTTGTAGTGGTGCAGAGAAATGAGGTTTCCTTTGAATCTCCTCCAGACTGAACAATCCCTGCTCCTTGAGACACTCCCATACTATTGTGCCCCAGATCCTTCACCACTCTGTTGCCCTTCTCTGGACGCGACCCAAAGCCCCAGTGCCTTTCTTGTAGTGAGGGGCCCAAAACTGAGCACAGTACTGGACGTGCAGTTCCACCAGTGCTGAGAACAGCCGGCAGATCGCTTCACCAGTCCTTCTGACTGCACTATTTCTGACACAGGCCAGGATGCTGCTGGCATTCTTGGCCACCTGGGCACACTGCTGGGTACGTGCAGCCAACTGTTGACCAATACCCCCAGTGTGCAACGTATCACATCGTCACTCTCCTCTCAGAGGCAGCACCACCACTTTAAACACTCCGCCGCTTAAAGCAATGCAGGTGGGTTGCGGAGACATGAAAAATGCTTAGCACAAGAGGAATTCCATTTCACAAAATACGTGCACTCAGCTCCCAGCTGACCTCGAGATGTGAGGCAAAGGCAGAGGCAGGGCCCGTGTCTCTGTCACCTTCCGACACGCACTTTTCGAGTACCAATGCCTCAGAGCCCTGAGGAATCTGAGGGCGGCCCCCACCGCGGCCTACCCCTTCTACCTCCTCTCCTCTCTCTGCTTCTGCTTGTCAATAATGACGGGCTTCTGGGGCGGATGGAATTCTGTGGGCTCTCCATCGCCGTTCATTTGACACATCGAGGAAGAAAACCACCTTTTAAGATAAAAGGCTCAGAAAAACACCGTTCTCAAAAGGCACCGTTCCCCACAGCCTCGCAGCTCAAACCCCCCGCAGGCGGCTGCCATAGTGACTACGAGTACTTCCGGTCCGCCGGCGCCAGAGCGCAGGGTGGCTACGGCAAGCTCGGAGGGCCAAAACTGCCCTCAGCGCGAAGCGGAGCTGTGTGTCGCTCTACTCCTAACCCCTTCTGAGCTCTGTTCATGATCTGATGGGTGTATTTGAAGTGGAGGGTATTTGACGCTGCTTAGAGAAAACGAGGGGCCTGTGAAATAAAGGAGCGTGCTGCATTTTGTGGTGCAAGATGTTCTGGGAACTGCTGCTAACAGTGCCCAGCAGGCTTCCTTTTTGCTGGGGAGAGGTTTAGCAAGGACTTTTTATATGAAAAGAGTTCATCCTATATTTCCTTTCCACTGACCTTCCGTCGTACTGCTTGAGAAATTGCTATTTCTTGCTGTAGAGAATGCACATGCACCTGCACTTGTATCTGCACAAAGAATCATCTAAACATCTCTGTACGGGTTTCTTTTTGGCACTGGGATGGAGCTGTGTGGAACACAGACTTGGATGAATCTTCAGTCGGGTGCAGGGACGCGTAATGCTCATCTTAGATGTCACGCTGACAGCAGCAATAGAGAGGCAAATGTCATAGGGTTTCATGGTTTTTTTTTTTTTCCTTTTGTTTCAGTCCTAACCGTGGAAGCACAGAAGCGTTACCCAGACCAATTGAGCATTTCTCACATGCGCTTTCTACCAATGACATAGGCAGTGGAAGTCAGCATCAGAAGCATCTTTAACAGCCCTGCAAAAGACTGGTGAGAGTTACCCTGGCAGCCTCTTTTGGCAACCTGAGGTCTCTGTAAGCTCTCAAGCTGTGTCGTAAGTCCTCCCGTGGTGCTGACTCAGCTCTCCCTGTCTTTGGTGTAGGAGAGCTGGTCTTCAGCTCCTTCCTGTTTCCTGCCTATCATCTGCTCCCTGCTTTGCCCGTGGCCCAGTGAGCCTTTTACTACTCGCCCCCAGATTTGCATGTGTGGATAAGAGCATCTTGATTTCTGTGTTTGGCTGAGCGGGTAGAGCAGGGCAAGGGGGCTGATTTAAACGTGCCGCTTTCCAAATACGGTGCTGTTGGTGTGGCAGTGCTTCTGGCGTTGCAAATTGTGTCAGATGTCAATGAATTTCTTGGAATCTGTTGAGTTGACTTGTGCAGGTTTCATTCTGGAGCTGAATTCTTCCCAGACGCTTCTGTGCATAGCCATGGCCTTTGCTTCTTTCTTTCCTCCTCTCTTTGTTGTGTTTGACATTGTGCAAGCCGTGAATCACCAGGAAGCAGCTGGAAGTGCTCTGGAGTTGTGGGGGACAAACTCCCAAGAAACAATGTGCAGCTTCAAAACCCCAAAGTTTGGGGAGATGAGAGGTGCGCAGCGCTCTGCCTGGTGCAGGACACGATGTGCTCTGCAAGGCGCTTTCCACGAAGACCTCAGGTCTGTGCTGAAACTGCATCCAAAGCAGCCCAGTGCCCTGTGCTTGTTGTACCCGAAGGTATCGGTGCCAGGGGTTGCTGCTGTGTTTGCAATGCCATTGTGTCAGCAGGGTGACGTTCATGGGGTGCGATGCCCTCGGTCATTGAAGGCATCCTCGCAAATGTTCCTAGGAGGGCCATGTTTCATTGACAGCATAGGTTGTTTTCTGGAAAGTGAAACAGTGTGCTTGTGTACGTCAAGACCACATTAATTTCCAAGTGACCACAGTGCACTTCACGTCTGCTGCCATTGCCACTCAGCCGTCTTGTGGTTGAAGCCGGTGGGTGCTCAGCACCACAGCATCCTTTGCTTACTCCCCCCTTTTCGGTGGGATGGGGGAGAGAACTGTGGGGGAAGAAAAAGAAGGTAGAACTCATGTGTTGAGAGAAATCTCTTTCCAAAGGTAGAGGAAAGGAGAGAAGTAATGAATATCTATCTATCTATCTATCTGACTGTCTATCTACCTATCTATCTATCACTGAATGTATCTAATGAGTGATGTAGAAGCACTGGCTCAGCACCTCCCAAGCAATGGCCAAGCAGAAGAAGAGAGTGAGATGAGCTCCCACCCCATCCAAAACCCATTCCCACTTGATGTCCTGTGGTATGGAATATCCCTTTGGCCCGTTGACATCAGCTGTCCTCATTTGGTTTCCTCCCAGCTCCTTCTTGAGAGCTTTGCTGAGAATGGCCTTGTCTCTGTCCAAGTCTGCTTGTCAGAAACTATAAACACGACAGTGTTCTCACTGTTGTAGCATCATAAGAGAGACTGAAGAAAAATACTTCCCACCTGAGACTAAGACAGCCCCCCAGTGTCCGTGCAGTGAGACATGTGGGGCTGCAGGTTCTGCATTTCCCTGGCAGCATTGGGCAGGGGTGCTGGGGAGGTTTGCCTGCTCAGCTTGGGCATCGCACTGCTGTGCGTGTCAACACAGCATGCTCCGTGCTCTCCGAGCAGCAGAACAGCGTTTCATCAACAAGGTGCCGTAATATTTACTGGAACCAGATGCATGGGGCTGGGTTTACCCTACGAGCGCTTCTCGAAGGAGCTGTTTTGATTCCCTTTGTCCGTGTGCGAGACGCGCTTATCCCACTTGTGTTCTGTGCTTTGGTATTACTCTTGGTGGGCAGAGGGAGCTGGTGGATTCAGCAGCAGTAGATTCTGTTGGTTTCCTCTGTGCTGCTTCATCCCTGGAGCTCGCTGCTGCACGGAAGAGTACAGGCGTGTTTATCCCAGGGCTGCTGTAAAGGGGAGCCCGGTTGGCGTAGCAGTGAGCAGCAGCTAACGGGCTGTGCAGAGGAGGGCTTTGCAGAAGGAGCAGGAGTGCCTGCGTCCATCTGTATCCTCGGATACGTTCTGGCGGTGAGGCAGCAGCTGTGGCCACAGTGACTGAATGCAGAGTTGGCAAGACCCCCAAGGCTTGGGGCTGCCACGTGGCGTTTCCTAGCCCTACCCTCCTTTATATGCCTGGCAAAGCACAGCCACCCTGCACCCAGGGCAAGCGTTTGTCTTAGTGTCATGTTTCATGCTGTCTTGTGAAGCTCAGGCACTGGGGGCAGCTTCCCCCCAAAGAAAAGGAGGAGGAAATGAGGTCGTCATGGAAGCCAAAAGGCAAAAATGCGCTCGGGAAAGAAACTGTCGAAGCAGTCTAGTAGTAGTACTATGTATTTCTCTTCCTTTATTTCCATCCAAGTGAAAGAGATGGCTGCTCTAAGCCGCCCGTGGATGCAAAGAAGGACCCTAGTGTGGATTTGCCATAGGCCCAGCAAGAGGCTCAACAGCACCAAGCTCCGGGTCCTGCACTTTGGTCCCGACAACCCCATGCCAGCTTCTCCAGGATTTGGCTGGGATGGAATTCCAACCACGCACTGATTTCTCGAACGCTGGGGTGCCCTGTTGGAATCCTGTGGTCTTGTGACGTGGTCTTGCCTCCCAACCTTGTCCGTCCATGGTGGAGCAGCCGGGTGGCCCTTAGTGATGTCATAAGCGGCTAGAATGAGGGGAGGAGCAGCGCGTGCTGCGTCCCTTCATTGGAGCGCTTGAGCTCGGCGTGAGTACGTGTCTTGTTGCACTTGTGCATCGACTGAGTCTGTTCGTCTTCATCCCGTCTTGCGCAGCGTCTTGTAGGTAAGCTGAGACGGTGCGGGATAGACGGGTGGGCAGCGAGGGCTTGAGAAGTGCTGGCTGGCAGAGCTCCTAGGATCATATTGCTTCGTCTGGACCGTCATACACCATTTTCCCCCAGGCCATCACTTCCAAAGCCATCCATCAAGGTGGCATTTGTCCCACGGTTTTTCCCTCACCTTCCTTGCTAAATTGTGGAGGCTCACTGACCTGCTCTTTCTCCCTCCCCTCCCCACCCTCCGCCTGCTCCCTTGGTGCAGCTTTTGCTCGCGGAAGATCAGAGCAAAGTGACAAGGAACGGCTGCGGGTTCGAGGATCTTGTTCTCCCTTGTTCTGATCTCTTGCCAGGTACGTGCCATGTTTTGTATTGCCACATGGTTCAGCAGCCCGTGTTTAGTCACACCGTGTGAAGTAACACAGCCTCGTCCAGCTGAAATGCAGCTCTGGTCACGTGTGGGTTTTTTCCACTTCCTCTCCAGCTCAACCCTCAGCAGGATGAAGGAAGGCAATCCCTTAGGCAAAGAGCCCTAGCCGCAGTTTGTGCAGAGCTGCACAACGTGAGCCAGGGGCAGAAGCGTGCATGCTTTGGCTGTGTGAGTGTGGCCGACAGCTCTCGGGAGCACAGCAGGCATGCAGGCAGAGGAAATGCGTGGGCAAGGCTGCGGCCGGCGCTGGTGGTGAGGCTGCTGCTGGGAGCCGGGGGCTGGGGAGCAGCTCCAGCCCCAGCAGCGACACCTCTCCCTGGCCTGCTACTGTGCTCTCAGCGTGCTGCGGGCAAATGCATCTGCTGCTTTGTGCCAGAGTCCCCATCTGCTAGCAGAGGGACAGCGACTTGGTCCAATGCTGCGTATTCAAACAGCTGTCCCGTTTGAATAGACTGCACAGAGTGGTTGTTTCTAGAAGTAGTTCTGAAGAAGACTCTCAATCCAGTGCTGTGTGAGCACAGGAAATGTGTTTCTTTTCTGTTGCAGCTTGTCGCGCCTGCTGTGATGGGCATCGCGAGCAGCGAGATCAGCCGTGGGCCTGACCGGGCGTTGACGGAGGTACAGTGTGAAGCTCTGCTTGGTCTCTGTTCCCTGCCTTGAGCCAGCAGAATGAGCCACCGGTGTGCTCTCCTGCTTTTCAAGAGAGAGAGCATCCTTCCGGCTCTCTCGGTGTCCCTGAAGAGCTGCCTTAAAAGCTTCATTTCCTTGCTAGTGGCATCGAGATGGCACCCTGAAATCCTCCTTGTTTGTCCTCAGCTCCTCACCATGGCCTGTGCTTCCTGTTTCAGCCTGAGAACCAGGGGAAGCCCTTGCTGGTCCGTGAGGAGTTATCTCTTAATATTCCAGCTATTGCTGCTGGCCATGCTATTAAGAGATACGTTGCCCAGGCAGCGGATGAGCTCTCCTTGGAGGTAAGCAGATAAAGAAGGCGTTCCTTGTTGTCATGGCCAGAAGAGTATACCGTGTGAATGCATCAGGAATATTCTCAGATACCTTCAGAATGCCTTGTGAGGTGAAGCCCAGAAGATGCAGGTCCAGAGAGGACTTGCACTGGGTTGGATGCAGGGAGGAGTTCAGCCATGTCTAAAAGACGTTTTGATTTGGCATGCTTGCACTGTATTCTGTCTGGTGTGTAAGGCAGTGACTCTTCTACCTCCACGTTCAGCTTTCTGACGGGAAATGCCTGAAGAGCTGCCCCGGTGCAATTGCTCTCAAGCTGTGCGCTATTTGGCAGTGCAGAAGAAGGGTGCCATTTCAGCTGTGCTTTCCTCCCAGCTGTGCTGAAGCTGGGATTGATGTTGCAATGTCTTGCAGGTGGGAGACCTGGTGTGCATTACTGCTATGCCAGCAAAGGAGCAGAGCCCCTGGTGGAGAGGCAAGCGTGGCTTTCAGGTAGGCACGAGCTTCAGACTCCTGGGCGCAACTGCAGTCAAGTGAGGAACGTCAGCTTTGAGCTGCTCTGCCCGCACAGGGTGGCTTCTGGACATCAACAGTTTCCCTGTGTCGCTGTCAGAGGACTTTCCCTTTGGCTCTGGGCTTGGGTAGGAAACTGTCTCCTCATGTGACTTAAAAGCAAGAGCCTCTTTTGCTCAATGCGCAGTCAGAAGTTGACCACGTCTGTCCTTTGTACAAGCACGGAGGACAGAGCCATCTTCTGCAGAACCAAGTATTGCTTTTGTAGGTCTTTAGGCTGCAAATGCTGGACGAGGATTACTTTTGTGCAGGCCATTCTTTCTTGGTTGAACAGTTGAGGCCTGAGAAATGCTGCATTCAGTATTCCATCCGTCTTTCTTTTCTTCTTACAGGTTGGGTTCTTCCCTGGTGAGTGCGTGGAGCTCATTAGTGGAAAACTTCCTGAGGCCCTCATCAACTCAGCGCCAAAGCCAGGTACGGATGTTACATGTGATGGCGCGGGGAAGTCAAATGGAGTCTTTTTCTGGGTGTGTTCTGTGTTGAATACCTCCTTTATCCATCCCACGTTTTCCTCTGTGTTGATCCTTCCTGCATCCCACGGGGCGTAGGGCTGCTGTTTTGTAGGCAGTGAGAATGAGGGCTTGGGCAAATGCTCGAATCCTTGTAGAATGCAGTGTTGGCAATGTTCTTGCCGCTTTGACGCGCTCTGTAGCATGTGTTTCCGCTCAGCCTGGTCGCACTGAGCCCAACCTGAAATGAACTGATTTCTTCCTTTTGTTGTGCAGTGCCAAAGAAGCGTGGCAAGCTCCTCAGCTTCCTTCGTTCCTTCGTGAAGGCCCGCCCAAAGGAACCGAAGCAGCGGGATATGGAGCTGGAGAAGGAGAAGGAAGGGGTGTTTGGCTGTGACCTGGGAGAGCATCTTCTCCACTCTGGCCGTGATGGTAAGGAACAGCCCGTTCCCGAGAGCTTCCTCCCTCTGTTGGGCATGTAAAGATGAAAGAAAGGGAGATCGTGTCTAGCAAGGGGCAGGTTGATAGCGGTGGAGAAACGTGAAATGGGAGTTGAAGGCTGCAAGGGAAGCTGAGGCTAATGCTCACAGGAGACCAGCACACTTGTATTTGCTTAAAGCCAAAGGTGTAA